>NC_083466.1:7554787-7787287 GCF_030014155.1 Tachysurus vachellii
GTGGCAGGTATCGTCACGTCTGGAAACTCTTAATTAGCCGCCACTGAACAGAAGATACGACAGAACCATATTGTCTCTTTGTGTGTGTGTGTGTGTGTGTGTGCGTGCGTGCGTGCGTGTGTCCAAAGTGCTTTGGATTCTCTGCGGATTCTAATTAGTCTAAAAGCTGCTCGGCTTTTTATACCGAGGCTAAAACGAAGAAGAGATTCGGTGTCAGCATTCTCCTCTGTGCCAACCAGTTCAACGGAGATGCTAAGCCTCTTCTCCCACTGGAACATCACAAACCCTGGTGGTTGTATAGCTGAAGCTTGTTGTGGGGGAGTTTCGACAGCATCCTGAAGACTGGAGTACTGTAACAGTTGTAGACTTGATAGACATTTGGTCAGTCATTCCACAGCCCGATTATTAAAGCACTTGAAATATCACCTCTGTAAATATCCGTGTGGAATTTGAGGTCGCTGAACAAACTTTTAGAAAGAAAGAAATAACTTTGAGTGACCATTACGTTTCAAGTCGAAATCGAAATGTATTTAGAAGCGAAGGCATTAATATTATCTGCTTTGCCTGGTCTATGGTTGCAGTATAAGAAGAATTATAGTCTATTACTTATCAAGTATCTTGCTTGCTGTAGCAATAAAAAGTGCATTCCTAAAGCACAGCATTGATTGTGCAGCGTTTGCACTCGTGCACTGTTCCCCTTTTACTATGTCTATGCACCATAGACTTTGTACCTCATGACCTCGTGCACCTGTAGTGCGGCAAGTCTGCAGAAGTAAAATAGGAGAGACTACGGGCTTCATTATCAAGCCGGATACGAACCGAAACATGCCTTAGGAGGAAATTAATATTTACAGACCACTATGGATTTTTTAATTTGGTTCCGTTTGGTTTATTGATTGATTTCATGTTTCGAAGCTTTGTCATGGTTTGGCCAAACTCCGATGTAGATGTAATTCAAAAGTACTTAGGAATTTAGCTAATGGGAAATTGGCTTTTGGAGTTTCAGTGGCATCATCAAACACAAGGGCCTTGCTCAAGGGCCCAACAGTTGCAGCATGAATCCCGACCTTCCGATCAACAACCCTGAGCTTTAACCACTTTAGCCAACGCAGTCCCTGGATACGTATCAGCATTAATGAATTGTAAATCCAGCAGATTTATGTAAGTTATGTACTAAATGGCAACAACATTGTTTTTGCCGTGCGGTAGATCAGTAAGGAAAAATATAGCTGATAGCGCTGTATTGTGATAAACAGCATGACTCGAACACCTTAAAAATGCTGTATTTTTTGTTTAACACAACAGATTTTGTACTGCACAACAGAGAGAAACCAAACGTACAAAACTACACAATCACCTGGAGACAGAGAGCATCCGATGCCCAGACTCATGTCTCATGTAAACACGTTACGATAAATAACTGAATGGAAGCTGACGAGGAAAAGCAGTTTATTGTCTGTGTGGGTTTTTGTGCAGTAAAAAAAAAAAAAGAAAAAGAAAGAAAAGATGAAAACAAATCATGTGAACGATTACGGAGACACAGGCAGTGAACACTTTTACACAGGGAATTAAAACGTATTCAGAAATTTGCAAACTCCTGTTTCGAGGTGATGAAATCAATAAGATGCAAGTTAGGTTTTAGAGATATCGCTTTACGCTCTTTTACATTATTGCAATTCTCAGTCCTTTTCTTATTTATTTATTTATCACTCTTTGCTGTCTTTGTTTTTGTGCTTCTTCCAGTTTTCAATGCGCTGTTGGGAATATTCTAGCTAAACACTTATGACTGTTGTTTTCTTGACCAACTCTGAACACGATTGCTCAAAGCAGAGCTTGTAAATGTGGAAAAAATACAGCAGTCGTCCGTTTTAAGTGAGCGGACATTTGAATGAAGCCCATTTACTTAAATTATTTAAAGGAACTCACCAGGGGTTACAATTATTAAAGCTCCCAACAGGAAATAAGATTTAGGCTCATTTGCTGTTAGATTTGGACCTTTTTAATATCATTAAATAAACAAGGGATTCTGCATTTTAGGTCCATTTTAAATCTAAGCATTTATTCTTTTTTTATTTAGGGCTTTTCACACTCTAAATAATTAAAACTGGTTGATTATTTCCCAGAATCCTGAATTTTCTGGTTTCGTATTTCACACTGCTCATATTTTACCCGGCATTAACAGATTAAAAAAGAATAATTCTGTCGGTCTCATACACAGTAAGACATGCAGCGAAATACTTTTTATGACTGTCTGTATTATAAAAAAATTTAAATTATAATCAATTAAATAAAATGGGCTCGAAAGCGAGATTTGAAAATGGAATGAAAATGAAAAAAGAATGAGATGGTGGGGGAAAAAACGTTCGAATAAAATGCAAAATGCAGTGAATAAAAAAAATGAAATAGAATGAGAGGGGGGGATATAAATAAATAAATAAAATGCAAAATGCAGTGAATAAAAAAAATGAAATAGAATGAGAGGGGAGGATGTAAATAAATAAATAAAATGCAAAATGCAGTGAATAAAAAATGAAATAGAATGGGGGCGGGAAATAAATAAATAAATAAAATGCAAAATGCAGTGAATAAAAAAATGAAATAGAATGAGAGGGGGGAAATAAATAAATAAATAAAATGCCGTGAATAAAAAAATTAAAATGAAATAGAATGAGAGGGGGAAATAAATAAATAAATAAAATGCAGTGAATAAAAAAATGAAATAGAATGAGAGGGGGGAAATAAATAAATAAATAAAATGCAAAATGCAGTGAATAAAAATTTTTTTTAAATGAAATAGAACGAGAAGGGGGGGATTAAATAAATAAAATGCAAAATTCAGTGCAAAGTAGAGTAGCAAATGAAATAAAGTGGCATTAGCTGTATTTCACCAGTGGAAATATTTGACGGTTCTCGAAGAAACAAAGCCGTAAGAATACAGGATGACCGTTTTGAATAACTGTTAGAAATTTAATTAATTAATTTATTTTTTATTTGAATTAGGACAGTGCACATTGAGCAACAAATCAGCAATGAGCATCAGTGTAAATATACCGGAATTAGCACAATAGCTAAATTTCATCCGTTGTCCTAAGGCAGGTATCATAAAACACAAAATACAAATTACTTACAAACATAACCACATGCATACAGACATATTACACAGAACAACAAAGACTAAATAAAGTATACATATATGACATTATGTGCAGGTCACTGTTCTTGATCGGACTTTTCACACCGTCCCTGGGTTAATGTTCTTATTTGCATATTTGCTGTGGCAGCAATCACGATTGTATAAATACAGCGTGCGAATGATTTAAACAGCAGCTTTTAAATTACAAGTGTGAATGACGATAATCCTCGATTAAAAGCCCTTCTTTGGTTGGTGGTTTAGTCATATGATGGGGAGAGATTTTTGATCGGATAGCCAGGCGACAAAATTCAGGAAATTCCATTCTATACATTTTCTTATTATTGTTCTCACAATACTGTATGTTCTAAATCTACACATATCCCTCGTGTTGCTACGTCTGCTGTGGTGTCTGTCAGCTTTGTGCACAGGTTTTGTTCAGCAGAAAATAATTATTAAAGTCTGTAATAAACTCGGAAATTAAGCCGACCTGTCGTAGAAAGGACGTTCTTTACATTTACATTATTTCCTGTTCAGTGTCACCCAAATGAGGATGAGGTTCACTTCTGAGTCTGGTTCCTCCCAAGGTTTCTTCCTCATGTCGTCTCAGGGAGTTTTTCCTTTCCACCGCTGCCTCAGGCTTGTTCATTAGGGATAAACGTTACAGATATATAGTAAATTTTAAACTTTCAAATTTTTATTCTGTTTCTATACTTCTGTAAAGCTACTTTGAGACGGGGTGAATTAGTTAAAAGCGCTTTACAGATCAACTGAATGTTACATCTGTCAGACATTATCACTTGTGCTGTGTTTAACAGAAGGTTTAATTGATAGGTGCAGCATTTAATTCCAGTGGAAAATGACACTTGATTACTCCACATTAAATATGCTTTCATCCCTTCTCCTAGAAGTTAACTGAATATCTATTCATTAACCCTAATGGATATCCGAGTAATAAAATTAGGCAGAATGGTCATCTGTAGAATGAGTGTGTGAACATATGGGAATGGGGTATGATGGGATCTGGGATTAGATGAAATGAGAAGAGTGATGAAAAGTGACAGTGCTACAAGGCACCATGTTTTTTATTTATTTTTTCTCAGAATTGTGAAATTGTGAAAGCAGAAGGTAAACTGCGGAAGTCTGCGGAAGCCATTTATCTATCAGTGCTGTCAGGTTTTATATACTTTGGGAACTATTTGATTTTCTGTGATGAGACACAGCTCTATAGGAAGAGAGGAACTATATATATATATATATGTATGTATGTATATATGTGGGGGGGCACGGTGGCTTAGTTGTTAGCACGTTCACCTCACACCTCCAGAGTTGGGGGTTCGATTCCCGCCTCCACCTTGTGTGTGTGGAGTTTGCATGTTCTCCCCGTGCCTCGGGGGTTTCCTCCGGGTACTCCGGTTTCCTCCCCTGGTCCAAAGACATGCATGGTAGGTTGATTGGCATCTCTGGAAAAATTGTCCGTAGTGTGTGAGTGTGTGAGTGAATGAGAGTGTGTGTGTGCCCTGTGATGGGTTGGCACTCCGTCCAGGGTGTATCCTGCCTTGATGCCCGATGATGCCTGAGATCCCCGTGACCCGACTTAGTTCGGATAAGCAGTAGAAAATGAGTGAGTGAGTGTATATATGTGTGTGTGTGTGTCAAGCTTTATAGCATCATTAAAGAAACAGATTATTGCTTATGTCTGCTGCCTGTGGAAGACAGTGAACCACCAATGTGGATGGTAATATCCATCAAATATGACTTTTAGCATAGCCAATCGCAGCCCAGGTTTTTTTTTTGCTTTATTTTTATTCCCCTCTAGGTTAAGAATGGCACTAATACATATTATGGTGGAAGAAAGCTATACAGTGAATATGACAGATCAGCTGCAGCTGTGCTTATGCAACTGGAACCCGGACCTCAGCCACAGGGTGAACTGCCTCTCGCTAAGCAATGCATGTCATCATTGGGTATAAAAATACTCATTAGTTACTATGTCATTGGGCTACATTTTCCTGGCTGTAATGATGCAACCTATTGTAACAAATGCCCTGTATCACTATTTGATATGCCTCAAGCAGCGAGCCTTTGCCACCCGTACACTTCTAATGAGTTTTCACTACTCAAGCTGTTAAGCCGTTGAGTTGTGCTACGTCATGCGACTCGTATGTATTAACTCCTCTCTCTCTCTCTCTCTCTCCCCCTTTTCCTTTCTTTCCTCTCTTGCTAAACATCATATTTGCATAGCAGCTACGTGTATTAACAATAGAGTAACACTGCTGTGTCAAAAATATGCCAGATAGTCTTCTCTTTACGCAGTAAATACGGCAGACGACCTATGAATCATCAAAAATGTTGATTGTTGTTTTTTTTTTTTTACATCCAAATTGGATGAACAGTGTAGGAATTTTTATACATGGTCCTTGTTTTACAAAAGTATTGGACATATGGCATATCATCTGTTTCAAAGTCAGAGATCAGGAGAAGGCTTTACCAGAGTAAATTAGGAGGAGACTATGGAGAAGCATCAGATCTGAACACCTCTAAATAATATTGCGTAGGCAGTGATGCTTGCCGATGTATTTATTGACTATGTGACTGCCGACAAAAGCAGAAGGATGAATTTTGAAGAGTATGGAGTTGTATTAACTGCTCAGAGTCAGCCAAATGCTTTAAATCTCATTGGATGGCACTCCACAGTGCAGATGGACAATGGCCTAAAGCCTACTTTTGAAAGCAACACAATACATTTTAAGGGCTGGAAAAAAATAAGTGGAATATTCATCTGACCTGAATCTAATTAAGAATGGATTTCACTTCCTGAAGGCAAAACTGAAGGCAAGATGCCCCAAATAATGAATAATAAAGGTCTGGCAGTGCAAAAGCACAGAAGAAACCCAGCGTCTGGTGATGGCTATGAGTTCCAAACTTCAGACAGTTTGACTGCACAGGATTACAATTTAATTTGAAACATTTTCAAATTAATGTCCATAAATCTTTGGATTTTCACGATAACTACCAGGTGCTTAGGGGTAGGGAAGTAGCTGCCAACCATCTATAGTAAGGAGAAGTTTTTATGTAATCCTTAATATCTTTTAGTTAAAAACAGACAAGTGGATGCTGTTTTTTTTTTTTTGTTATCCCAAGAACACTCTATATACATCACCCAAACCCATGGCTGATGTTCATTTTATTCTAAAACCAAGGACGTTTTTTAGTTAAGGATCTGAAAGCAAAGAGCTGGATCTTTAAGAAGGTAGGAGTAACAAGAGAGTGCTAGAACGTTCCAGCATTTTAGGGCCACTCTAGATGCTTCACTCTAATCCATCAAACAGGGTAACACCGGAGAAACCATCACATCATTTTTTTAGCTCTCGAAATCTCTGGCTGTCATCTTCCTCTCAGCTAATGGAAGAAGGACTGTGATGATGTTATGAGAAGAAGGGATTGCTCTTCAAAAAGGAAGCTGTTTCTGAGACTAAAAACTCATGCAATACAAGATGTACAGTTGGATTTTGGCTGCTCGGATAAGACGAGCGAGTTCGTGGCAGAAGATTAGGGGAATGCCAGATGGCTTTGACTAGAACACTGCCAAACATTTTGGAATATGATCTTAATGAGGAAACAGAAAGCAAATTCGCTTTACCAAAAAAAAAAAAAAAAATGGTTAGAAATTGACAGTCATTGATGTTTTCTTTTCATGTGATCTATTTTAACAAGTTTAGAAACTTCATCCTCACTTGGGCTTACACCAAGCAACTGAACTCAGGTCTGGTAAAAATCTGGGCTCTTGGTTCTCATTCAAGTGAATTCCGGTTCAGTTTGTTAATGGCGAGAGCAGATTAATAATGCTTCAGTTAAGTTTCATGTTCTGACATTTGTCTTTTCGGCTCTACCAACCCGAATAGACCGTAGAAGCTGCCGCAGTCTGATTTGCATCTCGGCCCAATTTGTTCGAATTACAGCAGTCTGGAAATCCATGCAGAGGCTATGACGGTTTTTCTTTATGTGTAAAGATAAAGAACATCTTTTCTAGCAGAACATGTACTGTATTTATATCTAAAGATTAGCACACTTCTTTTAAATTGCTTCATGGGGTCCATTCGAGTACTAAAAATAAACCCGGATTTAAAGATCGCACATAACTTTCTGCTGGTGAGGTTTGAAAATGATTCTGTTTTCTATCTGTCTTTGACCTTTAGACAGCTTAAGAACACGGTCTCTATGCGCCTTCATAATATCAGTGCTTTCTCTAAATCAAAATCGCAAAAACACAGATGACTGGACCATCTATTACTGAGGGATGATTTGATTTATTGCAAGTTTTGTAGGGTTTCCCAAGTGCATATTTTTCACATATTATTCTGCAGCATCGTTAGGCAGATGCACCTCTAACTTGTCTCCACTCAATCCAGTTGTTTACATATATAGTGGTTTTCGTGAGACCCTTTTTATATACGCACACTCAAGGTTCAGCTTTAGACATGTGATTTAAGTGAGTTGGGAATAAAGCTTATTGCTACAGGACCCAAACCCACGACTGACGTTAATTTTGTTTCAAAACCAAGAATTTTTTCAAGAGTAGGTAGAATTTTAGAAGAGTAGCTAGATAGAGGTAGAAAGTTCTTATCCATCAGCAAAGCTCTCTGGTTCTCATCTTCCTCTATGCCAGGGGTCGGCAACCCGCAGCTCCAGAGCCGCAAGTGGCTCTTTCATCGCTCTGCTGCGACTCCCTGTAGATTTGGAAAATATATATTTAATTTAAATTTATTTTATTTTAGTTAGTTAGTTTTTAAAAAAAATGAAATTCTAAGATTATGATGGTCTTGTAACATTAAAATAAACCGTGTTTATATAAATGTGTATAAACCGTGTTATAAAATTTTGATATCAGGCAGGGCTGTCAAGTGTCACACATTGAGAGAGACAGTCACGCATTTGGGTCTTTTCTCACGCTCTCCCGCCACACATCGTATTTCTCACAAAGAAAAACCTTTTGACTATTTATCATGTATTTAATATACCACAGTGCCCAATATGTATCAGTCCGCACCGCTGTCTCTATGGAACCGGTCAGGAATCAAGCGCGTCTCAGTTCTTAGTCGAGCCTGACACTTATCAGCCAATCAGAAAAAGAGGCTACGCAATAGCCAGTTAGAAAATAGCACTATCTGGGTAAGATTTAGCGCAACAACCGATGAAAAAAATTGGGGTTGCCGGGGGGGGTTGGAAATGTCACGCTTGCCTGTCTTCAAAACTTGAGAGCCCTGGTCATGAATACGAAGAGGACTCAATTAGACATTGAACATTTTATTTGAAAGTAACCTTCAACCCAGCGTTTTTTTTTAAGGTTAGTTCAAACTGTTCAAAATATTTTTGTTTGCCTGCAGAAATAAAATTTTGTTTACTCGGTAGCAGTTCATTGATTTCATAAATGCAACACACTACAGTTTTTTCTATACTTTCCATAAAGGTAAAAAATGATATATGCAGTGTTATGTTCATTTTAGATGTCAAAAGGGTTTTGTGGCTCGCTGTGTTTTTTTTTTTTTCTGTGGGAAACGGGTCCAAATGGCTCTTTGAGTGTTTAAGGTTGCCGACCCCTGAGCTATGCTAATGGAAGCAACAGACTTTTCTTCTATCTCAACTGGAGATTGAAGGTGAATACATGTTTCCTTAAATACACAGTGTCTTTTCAGCTTGCTGTTCCTGTCATGCCATAGTCTCACAGATGCTTATGATTGGCTAATGTCATGTGATTGATTGACAGCGGAGAGACTACTCCAACCCACTGACCAATGGCAGTTTTGCTCTCTTGACTCTGTCAATGTCTGAAGTCAAACTTGTTATGCCTGCGTTTCCAGGAGTTTAGATCTTGATGAGTGTTAATTGAGCTACAGAAATGACACCAAACCCATTCTTGAGCTCCCACTGGACTCCACTAAACAAAGCAAAACGCCATGAGGCGTCCAGAACCAACCCTACTTAGCTTTGTCATGGTTCCACGTGATGCACTTGATTAGCAGGCTAAGAGAGCAAGTAGAGATATCGTGTTTGGCCATGCAGCAGCAAACCTTACAGTCAAGAGATTTGCACTTGGCATAGCAGCATAGCAAGGCGAGATGGATCATTTCCTCTGGGAGGATGCCATTATCCTCCTTCTGAGAGAAAAGTTGCATGCGCTTATTTCAGTGAGGGTGCTTAAGACTGGGTCAGGAGCAGGAGAGAAGAGGAAAAAAAATCGAACCCAAAAATGGGTCGATTCTGTTTGATTATGATTTCGATGTATTTTTATCGAAACTAAGCTAAGGAGAAATTCAAAGCAAATGACAACAAGTGAACCTGCTTACTATTTAAAGACTATACTTTTAGTACACACACACGCACACACTCACACAGGCAGCAGTGTTTTCTTTTGTTTTTGTTTTTTTGTTTGTTTTTTTTTCACCACAAGATGCAGTGTGTTGATTGCTAGCGGGCGTGGGCACCGTGGTTTCACTTGTCATGCCTGGTTAGTGTACTTCAGGCACATAAACTACATAGACAGCTACAAGACATATATAAAAGCAGCGTTAAGTGATGTGCTTAGCTTTCCATTTTCATTTAATTAAAACGTTGTTAAAGTACACTAATTGAAACATAATAATAGCGTTGCATAGTGTTGCATTGCGCAATCCATTCGGATTCATAGCAGCATGTAATGAAACAAAAACTGTTCATGAATATGAAACCAAATTAAACATGGCAATTTAAACATTAGCGCTCTAGCTAAGCTAGAGGTGACACTGAAGTGGTTATTTCTGAAGGGTTTTTTTTTCAGTTTCTGTGTTAGCACGTTGTTGTGTCAAAGTCACACTTCCCTCTGTACCTCATATGTACCTCATAATTTATTAGTATGCTAGCATGTAAGCTCATGAACAGAATGCTTGTTGTTGTTTTTTTCTTAATTAAGTTTACATGTTTAATACAAATCACATAATAAAATGATGAAACCTTGTTATTCTGTCTACTGAAAGTAAGTTTGATATGTAGACATATTGAATGATACAATATTGTTAAGTATGTAAGCAACACTGTGATTATTACAGCGATTTAGCTAGAAGATGAAAAAGATGGACTGATCATTTATCCACTCATTTTCTGTAGGGACTTGAGTCTATCCCAGGGGACTTGGGCCACTTGTGGGGGACAGCTTGGACAGGGGGGCCAATTCATTGCACGGCAGAATCTCTCTCTCTCTCTCTCTCTCTCACACACACACACACACACACACACACACACACACACTCTCGCTCACAATATAGAGGTGAGAATCAAACCCAAAACCCTATAGGTGCAAGGAAAATGTGCTATCAATTAAGTGGCATGGTTGAGGGGATGGAGGAGGTTCTATGGCTCATTGAGTCATCATAAAATGTTGAAGAATGTCAGCATCATAAAATGTTAAAGAAATTTTTAAATATTTCCATCTTGAACAAAGAAAGGTTAAACCCAAAATGTTGCGTGAGATGGAAATATGACTATGCTAAAAGTCATGATGCTAATATATCATAATTAGCATGATATAATTTGCATTGTTTTTCATGATGACTTTTAGCATAGTCATATTTCCATCTCACGCAACATTTCGGGTTTAACCTTTCTTTGTTCAAGATTCAAAATTTCTTTAACATTTTATGATGCACAAGGTTTTCATCTGTTCCAGTACGGTATCAATCACAGTTTGGTACAAAAGTAATCCTCGGCTTGTATGTTTCCATCATTGAATGGGAATTAATGACTGCACAAGAAACAGTGCAGTGTGCAGTGTGTTTGTAAAATAAAGGCCCTAGAGGCATTGGGTCACATGTGAATAACATAGTAATGAGGATAAAAATTGGTTCTTTATTTCCCTGTGAACCAACAAACAGTGCAGAGCTTGATAAAACATTCTCCTTCTCAGTACCTCTGGAGCGGCAGTTAATATAACATAGAAAATAACTCTAATGAAGACAGCAAAAAGCTCTCCTAGGCACTGCAACTGTGTTTAAATGAGGCTGCTTCCTATGGGGCCGAAGATTTTCTGCAAGACTGTCCTGTCTTGATGACCTGTCTGCCTTCCTTTGTGCTCAGCGGCTTCACTCCACCATCATCTCGTGGTTAATGGGTTCACAGGATTAATACTGTCATATTGGAACAGCGTGGCTGCGGTAAGATTATGGGCACGGAATCGATGAATGTGAAACGTGACAAGACAGACGGAGGAAGAAAATTGCTCCGGTTCCTGGGTTTACACTGGTTTCTATTAGGATGTATATGCATGAACTAGCCTGATCAGCAAACTCCTCCAAATGATGAATGACACAACAGGAGTATGTTATTGGCAGCTGAAAAGGAAGTACAAAATAGCATTTTTTGGCTAAATGAGCCGTGCACTAGTAAGCATATAGCCGCAGGAGACGCTACACGAGTATTCGGACACTTTTGCACGTTGTTTAATATACTTCCAATGCATGTGTTCAAATTTAAATGTACATCTGCATACACAGGTTTTGACTTTGTACATAGAAATATAAAAAGGTGTGTGTTTATACGCTTGAGGAAAAAAAAAAAAGATATGTTTGAGATAAAAGTGTCAACATTGTGGTTAAGATTTCCCAAGGTCCCACTGACAGACACTGACAAAATTTCATTAACCTCCAAAGATTGTCAACAGAATTCAGATTTTCTAGCGTTAGTTTGACTCTGTGTTTGGGTCGATCAAGTACCTTGGCTCGATCGCTGAGCAGCAACTGCGATTCGTTCCCAAGATGCCAGAACCTGAGTTAGTGCTGCCTGGGTGAAGTGGCAACAGGTGACAGAAGGATTCCCATATGCCTGAAGTGAAAATTATACAAAACCACCCCATGGCACTTTATGGATGTAAATGATTATCAGCAATAATGATGGAGACATGAGCAGGCCCTACATGTGATGCAAATGTAAATGGTTCGATGGTGCCTTAAGTCTCGCAAGATGGGACCACCCAATAAACCTCAAGGTCAGGAAGCAGAGAGTGTGCCACAGATCGTCGACAAGAATCGGGAGGCGAGACTATGGTGACATGGGAATGTCACTCAATGTGGTGAAAGTAAGTAACCAGGAAGGCTCTGTGCCTGAGCCCACAAGGAAAAAGGCCGTGAGGATGACCGAAGAAACGATGGCATGCCCGGATCAGGCAGGCCATGAAACTAGCAACCTTCAATGCAATGTCAAAAAACTGCAGTTTTCAGAACAGAGACAATGAATATGGGATAAAACCTGGATAGCTTGGACTTTGTTAGTACATCTTAGGGAGTAGATGAATGCAGGAAATATCCAGAGTTTTATTTTGGCCTAATACACAATAACACAATAACCCACACATTCATGACGTACGCATGAATTACTTGTCCATGTGTTTGGCTTGGTCTAGAGAATCAGGAAATCCATTAAGTATTGATCCCACAATTGCACTAACTTGTGAGGTTTGGCAATTAACATTAATGTAAAATGAGTCCAGAAGAGCAAACAGGCAAATAGAGACACTACCTTTAGTATAGTGCCGTTAAACTCTGAGACACGGCTCCTACCTGAAAACGCTCCGAATCCTCCAGAGGTGTGTGCGAGCACTTTTCTCGCCATTCCCACATGAGTGTCGTGATAAAATTTCTTACAGATACACTATCTGAGAAATCAGTAGCAGGTCATAAAGTGTGAGTGTAGTCACCAAACCACAGCAGCCATGTCATACATCAAAACGATCAGCTCAGAGAGGACAATTGCATTATGGGTGTTGACAATACCCTCCTCGAATCAGTGTACAGAATTGCATTGTGGGTCACACAGAGTCAAATACACTTCACCCTGAAACTGACTCTAACCATGTGACTGATACTACTTGGTACATAGACATGAGGTTGTAACACTTAGCTGACTGAGGAGAATTGCATTATGGGTATTCTAGTGATGTCATATACTGTACTAAAAGTAGCAAATCAATTTCTGTTCTGTTTTGTTAATAAATATGCTATGGATCTTTGCGTAAAAATTGGTTGTGTGTCCTCTCTGAGCTGCTTTGTGCACTCAAACTTCAAAAATATAATATATGATTAAAGGTGGGGTCTCCGTTGTTTGAGAAATGCTTCAGAAAACTGCGTTGGGCCGCCAAACATAACAAAAACAAAACTATCGTGTAGCCAATGAGCAGAAAGGGGTGTGTCTTGTCAATGTGCAGCGGAGAGAGTGTTCAGTGCGCATGTGTGACATTAGCAGAAAGCGGTTTTAACATTGACATGGAGGATAAAAACAAAGAAAGTAAGTGAAGAAAGGCTTACGATAAGGTAAGAAGTAGGACCGTGTTAATATAGGATCAGCTTTCCAGCGCTGGAGAGAGCTGAATGTCTTCCGCGTGAAACGGAGATAAACCTTTCACGGTACAACACACAGTACTACAAAAACACATTTGTATTACCATAGTGTTACTCGTTGAGTTCATTTATTGATAAAAACATACCCTCGGTCAGCTGCCCCAACAGGTTCCGCCATAATACTCGTCTGGGTTATACCTGGGTTATACTTGTCTAGTAAATGTGTGGGGCGGAGCTATCAAAACAGGGGTGGGACCCGTTTGGGTTAGGGGCGTGTTTGTTTTGGTGATTTCAAATGTCAACATTGGCTTTTAAACAACGGAGACCCCACCTTTAATAGATTTGCTTTTGCACAATTTATTAATATACCCTTGAATGGCATTCCATAGAATTTTTTTTTTGTCTATTGGCCAAAACACGTACGTAAATCTTTCAGCCTTTGACGATTTAACACAAGACCAGAATTAGATTCATAGTCAGTATTAAACTGGAACATGGCTGCGGCTGCTCTGAATACAGCAAGTCTGAACACTTCCCTGTGGACAAACCCGAAACCTTCGTATATCTTAAGATTAACTTAATATCTTTGAAGGTCCATAGCTTTATTTTAGTCCCAATTAAGATTATTAAGCTTATTAAAATGCCTAATAAACTGTGAAAAAAGACAGATCTTTTCACATCGTGTTATGTGTTGTCATGTTCTGTCTTCATTACGCCGCATTAATAAAGGGTCTGATGGCGCGAGTCCTGCTCCCTGCAGCCTGTTAGAATAAAGGATAAGAATGTCCAGGGTTATGACTGCGATGTGTCTGTTTCAGCTAAGGACACTAAAGCGGATCATGTTTTAACAGCAAAACTAAAAAATCCTTTCAGGCTTTTTACAGCTTTCAGGAATGAGAAGCATTAGAGTGTTTCTTCATTAAATGCGTTCCCTAGTGAATGTGTTTTTATTGGTGGTTTATAATGGATCTTCTTTTTACTCTGACATGAAAAACAAGATTGCTTTTGACATTAGCAACGATATTGCAGAAATTATAGATTGACTTTGAGGCCTCACGATAAATGACACATCGGTCAGGCTTTTTTAATTTATTTTTTCCAGAAACAGTGAGGCAAATCCCAGGTCATTCCAGGTCACTGAAAGACATTTACTTATTGTATCGGGTGAGACGCAAATTAGGCCATATCCCTAGTTGCCACCTCACACCCCCCCCCGGGTGCAGATAGGATTGGCTTTTTTATTTCTGGAAAAATAATATATCCAATTATGATGGAAAATACTTGCATTTTGATTTAGTTTGATTGAGTTTTGTCTTCTTTACCTTACATTAAGGCTGACTAGATGTCTGGAAATAGTGGTTAGATGTTACAGAAATGACTCAGATTTACGTGCAGTGATGACCTTGACCTCAGTAGCCCATGTCTTTGCAAGCCGATAAATTACTTCTGTAAAAAAAAACTAGAATTCAGTATACGTCAGCTGAAGAGTCGTAGATTTCGAGAGACACGTTAATAGAAATCGATAATGCCTTGTATTTTTGATAGATGCACAAGTAATAGTGAGGAGTTACGTCATTGGTCTGTTGGAGGAGCTTTGTGCTGTAAGCTTTTACTGCAATTGGAAAAGGTTCTAGACAAGCCTCAGCCTTCTCTAGTACGGGCACAGATTTGTAGAGAAGTGAGCAGAAGTTACTGGTTTTGCTTTTGCTTGCTTTTATTAAGTCTAGTGGAAGTAATGGTGAAATACAGAGAAGCTGAGATTGGAAAATGTAAGGTTACGTCTACTCTGTACCACACGAACTCCAGCAGTCTGATGGACAGAAAACGAGCCTAGCTGTTGGCTGGTGCTGTTCTCATGCGGGATGATTCTGTGCTTGTTATTATTATTATTTTTTATTAATTCCTTTAGGCACAGGCATCAGCGAAATGTAAATGTAAATATAATGTCTCTCTCGAGGGTGCGCATTTAATACTGGTTTCGATACGAACTTTTGCCTTTAAGCGAATAAATGTTAAGCTAATGAATGTTAGACATTTCTCAAGTTCTCAACTTTCAGAAAGTTTTTTTCGGGCAACCAACGCCAATAAGAAATCCACACGGATTTTAGTATTTGACCGAAATAACTCCAGAATGATAGTCAGTGCCCATGGTTACATCCTTGTTCCAATTAATTTACTGTATCACGATGCCCTTAAAACAGTGTCGTAAACCACGTTTGTTGACAGTTGTTTGTCCTCCGTCCTTCTGATCAGTTGTCCCAGCATCCGACTGGAAGGAAGCAGATAAAGGAGATCAAAACTATTCAGATTCTCGCAATTACAGTCCACATTTGCAAGACTTCCACAGGAAGTCTTTGATTTATGACTTTTAATCACCAAGGCATGAGGCAGTGTATCAGAGTTTGATGATTTTGTTTTTGTCGTGTAAATCTGAAACCATTTGTCTTTGTTTATGCTCTGTGTTTACTTGAAAGAGAACGCTCTTTGTGTTTCGTTCCATCAGCCCGAAGCTCAGACAGCTTTGTGTTGGCTGAGCTGTGAAATTGCCAGTCATGGTTATTTTCAGCCACGGACGAGCAGCTGTAGGTAGTTTGGTACAGGCAGAGTAGTGAGAGGTATTCACTAGTTTCTGACCTGATCATAAATCATGAGGACTTCAGATCTAGTGGCATGATGCAGGTGAAGGCTATGCTTGGCTTCTCCAAATATATAATGCTTTTATAGGGTTTAAAATCAGTTGCACTTGTTTGGTAATGCTGGAATGATGGCAAGAGTAAATTCGGTAAAATAGCAGTGACACTGCAGTAATTGCTGTCATAAAGCTCAGACACTGCTGTAGTTGCGTCATGTTTCACGGTGGAACAGCACTGCAGGCACAAATAAGTAACCTGATTGACTTAAAGTCAATAAATCAATTAACTGGATGTTTTTCATTATGAAAAGAAATGTACTCAGTAGGCGACTTGCATTAAAGCTCCAAAAAGGGCTTTCTATTTAAAACCGGTTAAACGTCAAGATTGTAATAAACCCTGTGCATACTAATTCTATTTCCCTTCCATCTCAAGGAAACATTTATCTTCATATGTCATATTAATTCTGTCTGGTTTTGCAGTCAAGAGTTATATTTTTTTCTTTTCTGTTCCCCAGTTGACCATTCAGCTCATGGTTTCAGGTTTTATTTGACCCATACCATACAAGAAGTATATTAATTCCAGTGAAATTCTTGTTAGCATGTTCTCAAGTTGTTCTTACATTCGATAACAATTCCTAGCAATCAAGACAATACAGGCTCTATGGACAGAGAAGTACAGTATATATATCGTGTAGTATATTGAAGACAGAATGAACGACTCGTCATATCTGATATGTACAACGGAAACTGGAAGAGTTTATAGCGTGTAATGATAGTGTTGTACCAGAAGACATGATTGGGGATGTGCTTAATATAGTTTAACAAAAAAACTTACAGAAAAATGGATTAAAGAGCCCTTTTTTCTCTTTTAATGAACAAACCAGCTGTACAGCCTGGTTCTGTTTTCACTTCTGTATTCGCTTGTACATTAATTGCTTCCAATATAATTGCTTAGCCAATTATTGTTTTGCTTCTAACTGCTATTTAAATTAAGTTTGTGTGAAAGAGTCAGTACCAAAGGCAATGATTTTTATTCTGGAAAATGGAACTGCTGCTCGTTTTTTAGCTCTCCTCTCTGTGGACACTAATCTGAGCTACTTGGTACTAAAGGTTTGGTTTGGAGCTTTCAGTCAAAGTCATCTACTGTAGCAGGCCTTCTGCTCGTATATCCCTCCAGTTGGCAGGAGCCAGCAGTGCATGTGGTTCAGTTAAACCCCAGACATTACAGCGGCTACTGAACCGTAACGATTTGGCCAGAGAGAAATGGTCCTTTTGACTACGTGGCTCCATGATCAACCTCCCTGGATTGCTATCAAAAACGCCAACCTTTATCTACACTATCACAGCCTGAGAGTAGAACAAACATTGCCGAAATAACCACTGTTAGTTACTGATCTGTTAGTTTTTTGTTTTTTTTTTGGAAATGCATTGATCAAAATATAAAAGGCCACAGAAGTTAAAGTCCTCAGTGGCACCGACGATGGCAGGCATCTTAATAATCTGTCTGAATTCATAGTTTCCTGTTTATGAGCATCTCCAGGTTGATTTTCTGTCAGATGAGCCAGTTCTGGAATAAGGTTCTTCAGCTGTTCTGCTGTTCATATGCTGCAAAGTTGACTTAACATACAGAGAACTACAAGAGTAATGAAATTCAGGAACACTAATGCAAATCATCTCACAACAGCAGATGCCTAGAAAGCCATTGTGGTATCTACTGGGAGCAGAGATAATGCTTGTTCAATAAATCTTTGCCAAAACTGTAGTCACTAGCTATTAATTAAAATTCTGTGCTTGGTGAAAAGGACCGGCATAGACAAAATACAGAATGTAACCTTTGTTGACTGGGTGCCATTTGGGCAGTGGTGGCACAACAGTGAATGCCTTGGGTTATCAGAAGTTTGGTGGTTCCAGCACTGCCAAGCTGCCACTGTTGGGCCTTTTGAGCAGGACCCTTAACCCTGTCTGGTCCAGGGATGCAGTATAATGGCTGAAACAAGCTTCCCAACAAGCTGGGATATGCGAAAAACATGTATATGTGACCAAAAAAAGGCAGCTTCTTCCAATCAAAAGCTATTCTTTTTATAGCAATAATGCTTTTCATAGTTACTAAAACCGATGCTGTGAAGTAATCACTGGGTATGTGGCAAATCCTTATGCAGCAGATACACTATTATCCCTTTTCCACCAGAAAGAACCGGGTGCTGGTTCAGAGCTAGTGCTGGTGCTGGTGCAAAGTTGGTTCCACTGGCGAACCTTCTGAGAACCGGTTTGCCTTTCCACCAGCTAGAGAGCCATCACAGTGTCTTATGTCACTGTATACGTGTCACGTTACACAGCAACGTTAGCGCAGCAGCTGCAAACACAAACACAACATCAACAATGGCGGATGTTGCTTTACTGTTAATGCTCATGGCTTTGTGAACCTACACTGGCATCCAAAAGTGGTGAATCCAACTTGTACGTGCAGCTCCATGTAATTTTTATAAACGGAGGTTGTAATCGAGAAAGTACATAACGTTATTTTATCATTAACACAGAAAAAAGTTAGCCTTAGCATGTAGCTACCTACTATCATGTGTGCTGATAACTGATCATATTGCGGTAAAGTAAAAGTGTATTAAACATTAGTATACTTAAGGTACATTATCAAATGCGCTAACAGTAGCCCCGCCCACAGCCCCGCCCACAGCCCCTGACACAAGCGGTTCTTAAGTCTAGACCAGCAACGTTTTGGTGCTACTTAAGAACCACTTTTCCTGGTTCAGAGCCGGTGCTTTGGCTGTCGAAAAAGAAAGAACTGGTTCTAAATTAGGCTCTGGCTCCGAACCAGCACTCAAACTGCCTCGGTGGAAAAGGGGCACCTATGTCCTTTGGATCTAAGAGGCATAAACCTGTTCCAGCATAACAGTGCCCCTGTGAACAAAAGTAAGCCACATGGTGTACAAGGTTGCAGTGGAAGAACTTGACCTGCAAAGTTCACTGAACTCAACCATCTTGAACAACATTGGCACCTTGCTAGACGTCAGTTCCTGACCTCAGTAATGCTCCTGTGAGCATTGATCAAATTCCCACCTGCACACTTAAATATCTAGTGGAAAGATTGTGGATTATTATAACAGCAAAGCAGGAACAAACAAGGAATTGGATGTTTAAAAAGCACAGACGAATGTAATGGCCAAACTGTTAAAGATATAGTGTAGATCCCTAGCATGAGGAATGGTGCAGCATATTGATATGACTCTGGTGTCTAGCCACCAACTTGTCGGTAATGTCAGCATTATCTGTTAGATGTTTTAATATACCGTTTGATTGTTTGAGATCAGAAAGTGTATGAATAATTAAATGGTTATTTGTGTGGCTGTTGTTTACACAGGAAGTTTGTGGCTATGGGAAAGTAAAGCCATGCCTGGCAATAACGCAGAGAGAAGCCGAGTCACGCCGTGCAAATTAGAAGCGGCTGAAAAGGCTGCTGGAGCGGTCGATTTCGACTCCCATGTGGATGAGAGATAATACATTTCCAGCAACATTTAATGCTGTTAAAGATCTTAAATGTCAGTGGATGCAAATCAGTTACCTCGGGCTTGCAATTTAAGTCAACTTGCCAGTTTTATTCTTTTAATGACACTGCAGTCATGGCATGTCTCAACTGATCTGCAACACTTTTCATTATACACCCAGCACTGGTCTTCTGTTATCATTCACTGGTTTTTAATATATAACCTGCAAATATCTGTATTGATAGAAAGATTGTAAACACACAGTGCCACTGTTAAGTCTATTAATCCAGTGGGATTTTTATTTCTGAACTCTGGCAGGTTAAAATATTTTGAATCATTAATCTGGCCTGTGGTTGAGGCGGTGAGTGGTGGCTGAAGCGGTTAAGGCTCTAGGTTGTTGATTGAAAGGTCAGGTTTACGCCCCAGCACTGCCGAGCTGCCACTGTTGGGCCCTTGAGCAAGGCCTTTAACCCTCACTGCTGCAGGGGTTCTGTATCGCAGCTGCCCCTGTGCACTGACCCCAACCTCCATAGTTGGGATACATGAAGTAAAGAATTTCACTGTGCTGTAATGTATATGTGGCGATGATAAAGGTTTCTATGCACAGATTTTTTCAGTGCCCACAATTACTTCATGCACAATTACACACAGGATGAAAGTTTAATTATACTTGACTATACTATAACTATACATGCCAGAGTAAAGACGGTTTCTAGAAAATCTGTTGGTTCACTCCAATTACTGCTATTCAAACACTAACGGCATGTAGATAGTAGACGGCATGTCCATAATAGGTCCAATTGTATCCACATGTATTTATTCTCGTTTATTTATTTATAAATTCATTAAACTTAAGAAATTCGTTTTTGCTTAGTGTGTCATAGTTTTAGTTTTTTACTCAATATCATTGTATAGGACATTTATATCCTCTATGGATGTGAATCGATGCTCACTGGAAGCTGTTTTTGTAAATCGAGAGTGCGACTTTGACTTTATTCCGCACTCACATTGCAGTTTCAAAAAAAACAATTTTTTTTTTTTTTTTACAATGAAAAATCATAACACTATATAAAAAAGACAGAAATGGTATAAAACCCTGACTTTAAAGTTATTAATAAAGATCTTGTTTTATAGCAAAAACCTCCACAAGCTGCCTTTAATCGCCAGCTCGGTAAAGCGAGTGGACCGTATTGAAAGCGTCCGTACATGTGCTTGTTATACAGGTGCTTCACAGTTTGGTGTAATTCACAATAAAGAATGAAAAGAAGTAGGAGAAGAGAAATACAAAGATTAAATTCACACTTATTCCTTAGTACCAAAGCCTTGGATATACAGTAGTGATTCAATCATTTAAACCTTTCCTTTTTATTTTAACAGCTTTTAAATCATTAGAAAAACAGATCAAGTAATAATTTTAGGTGAACTATAAAGTTTACACCATTTTAGATTTTATCCTAAAAGATTTTGTTAGATTTTATCCTAGATTTTTTTCTTCATTGCACTGGGGCCAAGGTGCTGACAAATAGTGTCAAATTCTATTATAGCCTACAGTTTAACATAACATTGTGCCCAAAACCGTTGTGTGAATTTAATCCTATGTCCTGAGTTGAACCGGTGTCATCTTGCTTGGAGGCAGTGCAGATGCTGATGCTGATGCTGATGCTGATGCTGATGCTGATGCTGACTGGAACAAAAATAACCAAATGGGAGCATTGAATTTTCATGAACACGTGACAGGTGCTGCTGATGGCTGGACCAAGGCTGAAAGGGCAAAAGCATTGAATTTCATTCAGCAGAGTGCTAGGCTTTAGAAGAAGGAGGTGGATGTACATTTTCCTCAGAAAATTGCATGTTGTGCTTCTCAGCCTTCATTTGTGCCCAATTACCCAGCTGCTGTGTTTACTTTTTTTTTTCTTTTCCTGAAGATGTAGAAAGGCTTCAACACAGTGACAATGGGACTTAGCTGCGAGTCCACTGAATCTCTTTATTAGTTGCTTCAATATAAACACGCATATGTCAGTGTACTGCGGTGTACTGTGAAAATATAGCTGCTATAGTTAAAAACTTCACATTTCTCTGGAAACACGATTTGCACAACTGAGACTCTTGTATCTCTGAAAGCTCTGTGTATTACTCTTAATATAAACTCTTAACTCATATATGTAGTTAAAATGTAAGATTATTAATATAAGATTTATAAAAAATTGTGTAAGCCAAGCAAGGTCATTAGAACTAAGTATTACCGTAGATTTTTAATCAAGTACAAATGTCCGGCTGGTTATGGACTGAAGTCGTTGTCCTTCGGCTGCTCCCGGTTCAGGGTCACCACAGTGGATCATCCGATCCGCATATTGGATTATGACACAGGTTTTACACCGGATGACCTTCCTGATGCAATTTTAGCCCATTTTATTCGAGCTTGGAACTGGTACTGAGAGTTAACTCAATAGTGACTGGGTTGGTTCCCTGCCCAGGACTCGACCTCAGGCTGCTCGGGCTGCTGGACTACCAGACACCTGGTTATGTACTAGAGTAACCTGCAAATTATTGATATCTCGTCTCTAAATGAAGGCTTTACCTGCCGTAACCTGTGACGTTCAATAACATTTTACTGTATATAAACATATACTGTAATTGTTCATACCATCAGATTATCAGAATTTTTGTCCTTCTCCATAAATTACAAAGACAATGTTCACTACTCCAGACGTAGATGTTCACGCTATATTCACTCTGTATAGCCAGAAAATATTCCGGCCCTGAGTTGAATACAACCCACCCGTTATTTTCTAGGTCTTAATAATGAGAGAAAAAAGAACAAGCAGTTTCTGAAAATAATCCTCCTGGTAAAACACATCTATAGCAAACAGCACTAATAACAGATTCTGAAAGGTTTTCACCTTATTAACATAATGCAAACTAGCTGCAGCTCCGGGGGGACAGTTAACACGTGCAAAAAACCCATTTACATTTTGACCTTACTGTGGCATTTTAGTAAATCAGGGCCATTGTCTTCTTTTCAGAAAACAGTGTCACATCTCCCAATATTATTTAATGGAATTTGTATCACGGTACTCAATTTCTGACCAAAAGTAGTAGATTGCTTACTTACATATCCAATAGCAATGGCATATAAATGCAGTGGTTAGTTATTTCAATATAATTTAAGTTATTTAAAATAGCTTTATTCTAACTGTTTGCAATTCTGTAACACTTTCTATATTTGCAGTCTGGCTGCTTATTCTAAAGCTTTTAATAACTTATGAGTTGCGGGAACAGAGTTGATAAAAAATGTTCTCGAGTACTGTATAAGGAACGTTGCACTTAAGCAGAAGTGAAACTAAGAGATTTTTAAGAGCATTATGCTTTTGCCATAATGATTACAGGAACGCTATCTATCTAGAGACAATACCGTCTATGTATATGAAGTGAGAGGTGGGTGTAAGTAATAATGAAATCAACCCCCACAGACTTTATATTGGAGCCCTGCACAGATAGAGCTAATAAACTGTAAAATGATTAAAAAGATCAGTATAAAGTATCATACGTCGATGTCCAGTGTATATTTAGTGTTTGCATTTCTTTAAGACACCAAAGTAATTCTTGTTTCTGCAATTATTTCCTCCTCAAAGACTCTAATTCACTTATATCCAAACAGCATTTTTACACAATGATAAACTCTATTACTGTATAAAGTGTCTCTATAACAACTTTTACTGTGAGTACGTTTGAGTCTGTGTTTGCCTTCGAGGTATAAAGTGAAGGACAGCAGCGGTGCAAAACACTCCAAAAGCAGCGAGAGGAAACTGCTCAATTTCACAGCGCTTTGCCCCCAGCTGAAGAGATTGCAGTTAGTCTGGCTGGCTTTAATAGTCCTAGATGCCGTGCCATAGATACCGTATCAGTGTTTTGAACTGTGCCGTGCTTATCTTTGATCACTCCTCTGGGACAGGTATTCTTCAACAATATGGCAAAGGCTGGGTTTGTTGACCTCTCTTCCTCATGTACATTTTTCTCATGAGTGATAGCCTGATTCGTTTTCAGCATTCCTTTTTTTTTTTTTTTTTTGTCTTTGGCTTGGGAACACTCACTTTGCCTCCGGTTGCTGCTTCCGGCTCCTTTTTACTATCTCGAAGCTTTGGCTGGACTTTCCATGGCTTCACATGAAAGGTTTGGTTTGACTGGGAGGAGATGGCAGCTGGCAGACCCAGACAAAAGAAGTCTTTCTTTCCTGTTCGAGTCTCTTTCAGCTGGTCCTTTTGTACAGCAGTACTCCGGTTTACCCAGGAATTGGCTAGGGAGAAGATAAATTCCGGTCCCCTCGGCTTTGGGAGGGAGAGCGGCGCAAAAACCCCTTTGCTAGAGTACAGCAGAGAAGCATTGAACGAAGCCTGAAAACTTCCCAGAATGCACCTATCAGACTGTTTGGTCTTGGCTAGCTAAGCCCTCCAAACCTTTGATACTACTGATCTGGCTGCTTAACCGCCAGTCTGTTTTTCAGTAGCGTCTCATTGTTGTAAGTGTGGTTTCGCTTTAAGTTAACATTTTTTACATGCTTGTTGACTCGCAATATCTATGATAAGCCTAAGCTCCTGTGTTCTCTTGTGCGAGATGTGAGTAGTACGAGTGTGCTTTCCACCCTGTAATATGTAAACCCAAGTGGTGACAAGAACACCCCAGACTCTTCCTCTCCTCCAAGCTTTCCACAAACAAGAAAATGCTATAAATATGCATTTTTGCTGTTTTAATAGCTCTGATCTAGCATTCATTGATTGCCTCCATTTTTTTTGGCAGTATCTAATTAAGGATTTGCGTTTAAGTGGAGCTTAGATACATGCAGCAATCAAGCTAACACAGCACTTTCACTGTGTTTTTAATAAGCTCCCTTTCCATCGCCTGAAATCAGTCAATGTTTACAACTTGGGGCAAATCTCAGAAGTCATTTATTTTTCACGCTCTCAGAGGATGGATGATGATCCTCAAGTAGTGATCTGAGAGAGGAGCTGAATAACAAGAGTGCCTACATCTGTGATAATCATGACTTTGAGAAGACATTGGTTTTCCTTACCGTTTATCTAGATACCATTCCATCATTTCTATTAGCTCCAATTATAGTGTTTTGTTCCTTTTGTCTCCATCCCCAATGAGATATTGAAATGAGAGCAACTTTATTATTATTATTATTATTATTATTATTAAATGCTCATTTGTCAACATGTTCCTCATGCCCAGTCACTCCAGTGTATTCCTCTCTTTTCCCTGAGTGTATTTTCTCCCTTTGAGCCTTGTGAAGTAGGCCCTGCAGCCGAGAGGACTTATAGCAGATGAAGAGGCTGATTTTTATATGCACACCATGAACTGGCACAGTTAAGAGCACTGACTGCAGATCATTGACAAAATAATTCCTGCAGTTAATTGTGCGAATGAGGGCTATTGCAATGAAAAGGTGGATAATAACGTTGAGTGATTGGTTGAGTGGGAGCAGAGAAGGCCACTTTTACAGATATGAACATGTTGCACTGCAAGGCATTTCATATTCGGTGTGTTACATCAGCAGACATATTAGTAATATGTCTTTTTTTTTAGTGGCTTTATTGATTTAATTTCAGTCTGTATTATTCGAATTTTGATTTTATCAGTGTGATTATCCCTGGTTCAAATTTGTGCAATCTTTTAAAATATAGATGTGAGATGGTTTCTTACAGGTGTTTTCCACATGCTTGTGATGACTCCATGGTTTATCCAGGGACTATTATTTCTTTTTATCCGCCATCTTGTATTTTTTAAAGACATCTGTTTGTGTTGTTTATAATATATTAGACTGTAGAGTGTATTTATCATGAGTTGATGCTCTTGATGATCAGCCTGCTCCCTGAAAGACATCCAGGGCAGTGAATGCAAATCAATTTCAGTCCTTGATATTTCAAACCCTTTTAAACACTGATTGGACTTTGGTAAGTTAGTAAACCTAAGACCTTGAGATTGAGATCATTTCACACTGACGGAGAACACAGGAGGCAACACGACCTCTTGTTCCCTGGTGAAGTCCATTTTGATTTTGCTTTTTAGCACACAGTGCAGAACAGCCTGATCTGGTTAGTAATCTGAATCCAAAAATGTCTGTACCCTGGTCATGTACGTTCGAAATTTTATTCATTTGATAGACGCTTTTATCCAAAGAGACTTCCAGTTGAGCTGTGCGGATGAAGGTTAAGGGTCTTCCTCAAGGGCTTAATAGTGGCAGCTTGACAGTGCTGAGATTTCTCACAATCCCCTGCGCAGTAGTCCAAAACCTTCACCACTGAACCATCACTCTGGGTAAGAATTCACAAATTACTTTTCTTTGCTATAACACACAAACGTATAAGTTTTTATATTAAAATTTAAACCAAGCTGCCTTAAAGGTGGGGTCTCTGTTGTTTGAAAGCCAATGTTGACATTTGAAATCACCAAAACAAACACGCCCCTAACCCAAATGGGTCCCACCCCTGTTTTGATAGCTCCGCCCCACACATACACTAGACAAGTATTATGGCGGAACCTGTTGGGGCAGCTGACCGAGGGTATATTTTTACTCAATGAGTAACACTATGGTAATACAAATGTGTTTTTGGAGTACTGTGAAACCGTGAAAGGTTTATCTCCGTTTCACGCGGAAGACGTTCAGTTCTCTCCAGCGCTGGAAAGCTGATCCTATATTAACACGGTCCTACTTCTTGCCTTATTGTAAGACTTTCTTCGCTTTCTTTCTTTGTTTTTATCCTCCATGTCAATGTTAAAACCGATTTCTGCTAATGTCACACATGCGCACTCTCCGCTCATATTGACAAGACACGCCCCTTTCTGCTCATTGGCTACACGTTAGTTTTGTTTTTGTTTTGTTTGTTGTCCCAACGCAGTTTTCTGAAGCATTTCTCAAACAACGGAGACCCCACCTTTAATGCTACTTAAAATAAAGTTTAAAATGTTTGGTTGAAGTTATTGCTGTTCAATGAAGCTACACCAGTTACTGAAAGCAAGTTCCACATAGTTCTTTTTCCCAAAAGGATAATAATAAATGTATAAATAAAAATAAATAAATGTAAAAAAGGCTAATGTTTCCACATCATTTGTGTGTTCGCTTTGTCTATTTTTATGACAAAAAATGATTTTAATGTTTGAGCAGCACTATACGTCTACACAACGAATCGGACGCCATTAGGGTTCTGATGTAACTATGATGCGGTCGTACGCGGAACGCAGTTAAAAATGTAAAGCCGAGCTTAATATCAGGAAAATAAAGCATAAAGTCAATGCAGATTTAAACAAATAGTACAGTAGGTGCTGCAGTTTTCTCCACTACACTGAGCTAATGGAGTACTTGGGTGTGTTATTTAGTGCATTAGTAGGATGTGGTTTTGGATGGAACACACTAGAACGTATTTGCATAAATTTTTTTGCCCATTTTCTCAGCTCTGTGAGTCTGAAGTAGGATATGGCTTTGGATTGTGGCTCTTGTGGTGTTTAAGCAGTGGTGTAGCTTGACTTTTTTGGGGGCTGAAGTGCAGATTAAGAGCTGGCATGGCTCTCACACTGGCTCCTGGCCTATGCCACTGTCTCTCTGTCGAGACCCAACAGAGTGAAAATCCTCATTCACTTCTTTTAAATCACATCCACTTGTCTATATACTAAAAAGCAAAATCTTTTTTTTTTCCCTTTTTTTTCTTCTTTCAATTAAAGCTCACTCTCTCACTTCTTACCTGCTTTTTCTCTTTCCATGGTATTGGGAGTGCAGCATTTTGTCAGCTCCTCCTCCATCTGCTGACTAGTTACCCCCAACCCTCATGGTTCACTGGTCACATTCACCGCCTAGAGAATGAACGAGACGACAAGACGCATCCCCTTGATACAATGATACAAACTGAAGCATATACCAATCAGCCATAACATTAAAACCACCTGCTGAATATTTTGTAGGTCTCACTTGGGCCGCATCAAGGCATGGACTCCACAAGACCTCTGAATGTGTGATGTGGTATCTGGCACCAAGACCTTGGTCAGGCAGTAAATCCTTTAGGGTTAGAGATGGAGCCTCTGCGGATTGAACTTATTAGTTCAGCTTATCCCACAGATGCTCGATTGATCTTGGGAAACTGAAGGCAACGTGAACACCTTTGTCATGTTCCTCAAACCATTCTTGAACTATTTTTGAAGTGTGGTGGTGTGAAGTGTGGATTATCCTGCTGAAAGAGGCCACTGCCATTACATTTACTGCATTTAGCAGACACTCTTATCCAGAGTGACTTACATTTTTATTTCAGTTTATACATCTGAGCAATTGAGGGTTAAGGGCCTTGCTCAGGGTGGACCTGGGATTCAAACCAATGACCTTCTGATCAGTAGTCGAACACCTTAACCACCGAGCTACCACATCCCACGTAGCTCAGAGAAGATATTAGAGAGGAATGTTGTCAAGATGGGGTACAGTTATATATAATAATGTTTAAGAAGGTGGTACATTCTCTCATAGCCAGCATTAACCTTTTTCAGCAAATTGTGAATTCCTTTGCACCATTTTGGTAGCTACCAAACACTACTAGGATCACTTCACAATACCTTCTGTTCTGGAGATGGTCTTCCACTGCCAAAGTCACTCAGATCCTTACACTTGCCCACTTTTTTCTGCTTCCAACACCTCACTCTTGAGAAAGTGACTGTTCATTGAATATATCCCACCCCTTGACAAGTGCCACAGTAATATATTAATCCATGTTATTCACTTCACCTGTCACTGCTTTTAATGTTGTGGCTGATTGGTGTTTGCTGTTTGCTGTTGTTGCTGTAGGTCGAGCACCTTTCTCTGCCTTGCATGGAAGCCACACATATGGTCCTAACCACATCTCATCTTCCAGAGCTTCACTACAATGGTGCAACAGATGGCAATGTTTTCCTGGGGAGTGGCAACTGCATCCTGAAGCATCGGTGCCAAAAACCACCAACAAGAAAATCCTAGCAGAGTTACTAACGCCTTAAATTAGATAACATGTCTTTCTTGAAACGATTCTCATCTGCAGATTTGGATTTAAAAGCAATCAGTCGAGTACATAAGAATATGTTATGTGTTTATGTGGATGATTTACAGAATTCTATAGGTATGCAGGTCATTCTCGCAGGGTTAATAAAACAATTTTGCAATTAAGTAAGAGGTGAGCAAATAAAAAGTAATCACTGTACTCTATCACAACCCACGCAGCCTAAATGGTGTTTTTATTTCTAAACTAAGCATTTGGTCATTACCCCAGTGGTCAAAGTAGGAGCCAGATGAGAGCTTTACTCACTGATTGGATCTAAACACTTTAGGTACTTAACATGGGCTTTGTTGATTGGATTGGTCTTCTCCTCATGTTTGGCTTTAAGTAGATTTCCTGATCTTGCTAATCTCCCTCTGCTCCAGAAGAGCCTTGTTCTCTTGCTAGAACAGAAATGAGCTAGCTTTGCCTGTTTGTACTGTATGTCCTTCCTTTAGTCACTATCTCTCTCTTTTGCTCTTGCTCCTTGACTTACATTGTGATTGTCCAACCCACTTTTGGACACTGAAAGACAAAGGTGCATCTCAGTCAGTCGTAAGGAACAGGTCATAAACACACGTTGTAATCGTTGCCTGTGTGTTGGCTGTTGTGCGCACATCACCGGGCTTCATAGATACATACGGCTAAGTGACGTGACATACAGCTAAGTACGGTGACCCATACTCAGAATTCGTTCTCTGCATTTAACCCATCCAAAGTGTGCACACACACAGCAGTGAACACACACACACAGCAGTGAACACACACACACAGCAGTGAACACACACCCGGAGCAGTGGGCAGCCATTTATGCTGTGTCGCCTGGGGAGCAGTTGGTGCCTTGCTCAAGGGCACCTCAGTCGTGGCCGGTCCGAGACTCGAACCCACAACCTTAGGGATAGGAGTCAAACTCTCTAAACATTAGGCCACAACTTCCCCCAGATGTTATTATACACAGATATTATTACACCAGCACATGATAAACTCCCCGACTTCTCCTCAGGTGCTGATGGAGCCGCGGTAATACGCTGGCAAAATCACTAAACGTTTGTCAGCTCTTTGTCTCACATGCTTCTTCAGCACAGTGAGAACAGAGAGAACATGTACAGGAACACAGAGACTGCAGTACAGGATCACCTCATGTGTACATATAAGATTCAGTCATTAGGACGTTATCCTGAATAAATGTGTGGCAGCCTGGGAAAAGCTTCTCCTTCTGTAGGCTATGTAGTTCTGTAAACTAGATGGTTTTCCTAAACGGAAATATATTTGCCCTGTTCATTAAAAGTCCTAGTCATTTTAATTACTTATTGTAAAATAGCCTTACTGCAAAATTATAAAGAAATCCGTTTACAACAGAAAATAATTTTTCACTTAATAGCATCGTCCACATCTTTCTGTTTCAATAAACACAAGCCTCACTGTCACAGCGACCTCAGTTCTATTCGCTAAATTTATTCTAGTTTATGATTTTTAATGATGTATGTAAGACGATGTTGACGATCACAGATCTTCTGGCAGTCGGAATCTGATTACAAACAAAAATGGTGGCAAAACGTCCATTTTGCCACAGCACAAGATTATCCACGAATGATCGATTTGCGGCCTTTATTTTATAAGGGATAAAAAAAGTTTGGGTAGACTGACTAGTACATATTTAACATCACAATTGAGGCTGCCAGCAAGCAGTTACTGAGTGCATAGCTGATGTTATTACAAACTACTTAATCCTGAAATTTGGCTTTTATAGGCTATTGATTCTAGGTGATTAAATTCTTTATTCTGAGGTCAAACCGTGAACCCCAAACAAGGAACAAAAAAATCAATATCACACAAGCCTATTTGCTGTTTTGTACGTTAAACTGGCTCCTTAGCCTCTGTGTCCTCTGTAGGCAGATAGCAGACGAAATGTCAGAAGAAATTCTAATGAAAAACATTGTTTTATTCGTTAAAAAAAATGTCATATTTGGCAACACTTAAGACATGGACCGAAATCTCAGCTTTGGCACACAGCTAATTGGTCCCACGGGCCATCACATATTATTAAGCAAGTGGTGCATTAGGAAGAACACAACATGTTCTTTACTGTTGGACCTTTCAGGGAGACTCTGACTCTGAATCAACAAGATAATGTGTAGTGTATCGAGAGTTCTTGAAGGGCAGCAGCATAAAGCTTGTCCTTCGCAGATCCGAGACCCATGTGGGATTGCATGGTTTGAGAAGTCCGGATGGCAGATTTAAAAGTGACTCTCAGAGGAACTGGTAGATATGAAGTTCCTGCCACTCTGCTAAAATTTAGTTTGCAGTTGGGAAACAGCGGAGAGTTTCTGACAAGGGCACTACTTGTCTTGCTTGCCTGAAGCATTGACATTTCTTTCTCTTTCCTCTTGTGAAGTGATTCTGAAATTTACAGCAAAGCGACAGGCTTTAGACATAACTGAGAAATGTTGTTGACCACCAAGTTATTTGATACAGCAAATTAAAGAAGCACACTGGCTGTGTTACAAATCAACAGAGTGAAGAAGCTCCACCGACTTTACGACTGAGCATTTGAGGGTCAAGGGCCTTGCTCAAGGGACTTGCAGTGACAGCTTGCTGGTCCTGGGATTCGACCTCAAAACTCTCTGAGCAGTAGTCCAATGCCGCAACCACTATAACAACCTGTTATGTCACAAAATCCCTTAATAAAGCTGGTTTCCTGATATAAACACCTATAAGCCAAAACATTATGTCGATGTGTTGAATACGGGAGAAACCTTGTGACATTGTCAAGGGTTGTTATGGACATCTGACTTGATTGGAGCATCTCTGAAACGGAAAAGCTTCTGGGATGCTGGTCAGCAGTGAGAAGTATCCACTTCAGTTTTTTAAGGAAGGACAAAACCATAAATCAGCAACAAGGGTTTGGGTGCCAAAGGCTCATGGATGTGTGAGGGTGGTGAGGTATGTATATCTGGATTTAACCAGCAGAAGAGCTACTGTCGCATCAGTCGCAAACCATTTTAGTAATGGTTCCGGGAGGAATGTGTACAGTACAATGCACCCTGCTGTGTTTGTGGTGCTGTGTGACTGCAGAAAGGTCAGCGTGCTCATGCCAGCTTCTGTCTACCATTGAAACTGCATACAATGGACACACAGGCATAAGAAGTGGAACAATAGAGCAATAAAAGAAGTGCTGTTTGTGCTGTTTACTCTGGGAAGTGAAGTATTTACATATACAAGTCGGTGATAGATGTTATACTGACATATTGCATAAAATATAGAGTTTACTAAATTAAACAATAAAGAAATAATATTCAGCAAACTATGTCGGTAAAAGATCTTATATCACATACATATAAAAAAAATGTAATTGTTGGTAAATTGCTGTGGTATAAAATGATTACTATGAACACTATGGAGCAAGCTGTTCTAGATAGTAATGCATCACTCCAGTGTGGATTATTCTTCTATACTGATGTTTGAATCTTTACATATTTATACTTCAATTCAAAGCAATAGCCCCCTTATGTGCACTTTTCGGTTAAAGGTGGGGTCTCCGTTGTTTGAAAGCCAATGTTGACATATAAAATCACCAAAACAAACACGCCCCTAACCCAAATGGATCCCACCCCTGTATTGATGGCTCCGCCCACACATACATGCGTAACCCAGGCAACTAATGGAAAGAAATGTCTTTATCATAGCTGAAGGGAAGAACAATACGACTGCAGATAAACAAACAAGCAAAAATGACACACAAGCATAATCATGTAAAGGACAAAGGCATATATTAGTTCTATGAAACAAAGCAAAACCAACGTTACTCACCTATCGAGAAGGAAAAAAGCGCCTCGGCGTCTTAAGTAAAGTTGGTCACATATTCACAGATTGGAGTTTCCCGAGTCAATAACTCCTGAGCTAAACACTGTTACTACACAAAACACGGTTGTAGCTGCGTCTCTACATTACTACGATGGAAAAGAGGTGTTATTTGTGTAGTAACAGCGTTTAGCTCAGGAGTTATTGACTCGGGAAACTCCAATCTGTGAATATGTGACCAACTTCCTGCTCATTCAGTTCTCTCCAGCGCTGGAAAGCTGATCCTATATTAACACGTCCTACTTCTTGCCTTATCGTAAGCCTTTCTTCGCTTTCTTTCTTTGTTTTTATCCCCCATGTCAATGTTAAAACCGCTTTCTGCTAATGTCACACATGCGCACTGAACACTCTCTCCGCCCATATTGACAAGACACGCCCCTTTCTGCTCATTGGCTACACGTTTGTTTTGATTTTTGTTTTGTTTGTCGACCCGGCTCAGTTTTCTGAAGCATTTCTTAAACAACGGAGACCCCACCTTTAATGTGCTGCGTGTAGTTTAACTTCTTCCCTCAGCATTTTATTTGCACATCTACACTAAATTGTGCTTATTTATTACATGCTCATGATGTGATAACCTTTTTTTTTTTTTTTTTTTTTTTTTGCATATTGTCAACACCTTTAAGATTGACTGTACTCATTTCTCCTCCTTCTATAGCCCTTTCCTCTTTGGCTTTTTTTTTTTTCTAAAGCTGCTAATTAAATGTGGCCAGATCCAATCAGCTTTTGTGGAAGGATCACTTCAGACGAGCCTTTTGAACGATGGCGACGGAGCACAGTAGAGCTGAACGCTGGATTTATTGCAGGAAGGAGGAAACAGCCTGTAATTGGGTTGGTGGCTGCCACATCTCATAAAAAGTAGACACAACAGTTTATTTGTCCCATCCACCATCTTTTCTTGTCAGGTTTGTAAAAAAAAATGACCATTATGACACTCTCTATAGGCTGGAGGGGAATCAATGACATAACTTAAAGATTTATAAACATTGGATTGCGAGAGAAATAGTTGACCTAAAAAGAAGCCTATCAGCAAAAGCTGATTTATCTCACTCCAGAGAGCAAAAGAAAACACACACACACACACACACACACACAAATCTCTAGATGTCTCCTGCATGCTGCCACGGTTGCCCTGCCACTGCTTATTTAATGATTTTGGAACAGAGAAAGCTCAAACAATCCGTCTTTGCTCAAGCAACTTCATTAAGCAGTTGTTTTGGGTTTTTTTTTTTCAACTCAAACTGTTCTTGTGTGTTTGTTTGTGTGAGTGTGTCACGCACTTTCATCCGCTGTATTCAGATCAATAGCTCTGTGATGTTTGGATGGGTTTCAGTCAACATTGTTGTGTTTGACTGGTGCCTGACACAGAGGTGTTTTGTTTCATTTTGATTCAGGATGGTGGATTGTGCAGTGCTCGAACATGCACTCATCTCCCCTGAGTGTCAGTCTCTCACATAATGAAGAGCTTCTGTATGTTTGATCATTTATCAGAGCTGAAAAGTGGCCCATACCTGCTCCTAAAGCTGTCCATCATTAGAGTCTTCTCATTTATTGGGCCTGTGGCTCAGCATGTATTCTTCCTTATATATCGCTCCACGAGTGATTTAAATGTGTTATGAGTCGAGTCTTGATTGCGGCCCTGCTAGGAAATAATGGGTCATAGCATCCGAGCTTGTCTGCAACCTGTCTTCTCTATGAATATTTAACGGCTTAGACACCTTGATAATGAGAACATGAGAAGCCCAACAGTACCCTGGCTGATAGAGGGGAAATTTGAAGCGTGTTTTAAGTTTACTGATTGGATCAGCAGTTTATGAAACCTTGATTCGAACTCAGCGTCTCTCATTAGTCTCTAAAATTGAAATGTTTGAAATGTGGGTTTCCTCTGGGTTCTCTGGGGTCTTTCCTACCAAACACGATTAGGATTGGCTATGTTACAGTGCCACAATCTGTGAATCTGTAGAGTCAAGAAGCTTTCATTGTCATTTCAACCGGCTGATGCAGTACATAGTGAAATGAGACAACGTTTCTCCAGGACCATCGTGCTACATAGGACAAAGACAGAGCGACATAGAACAACATAGAGCTAAGGACTTAAAGTAAGTTGTCCTAAGCACATAAAGGGCATCTGTGCAAGACAAAAGACAAGACAAAACAGTGCGGATCAGTGTGCAGGCTGTATATTATACTGTACATTGTGCAAAAATATAGGAATCTGACCAAGAGGGTTCTATTCAACATATATGCACTTATGTAATAGCAGGAGTTTGAGGTATTGAAATGTGGTGTGCAAAAAGGAATTGACTGAATGTGCAAGACAGCATGTGCAAAGGTAGCAAAAACTGTGTGTAAACAGTTTAATATGGGTGGTGCTGTAGACATGGATGTATATTAGATCAGTGTGTGTTTGCTGCAGATCAGTGCAGCCCACACAGGTGTGTGTGTGTGTGTGTGTGTGTGTGTGTGTGTGTGTGCTCGGTACAGTTGTTGAGCTATCAAGTGCGTGCATGGTGCCCATGTAGGACCCGGTAAATGTCTGGGGTTGCTTCCTTGATCTGCCGTGACCTTCAACAGGATAAAGTGGTTACTGAAGACCTATCAGTAAATGAGTATTCATTTAAAGTATTTACAAATATACATTATAATTTGTATTTCTTGTGGCTTTTATCATCTTGTATACGTCCACAGGATTTTTCATTATAATCTTTTCACTATATGATTGTATGCTTCTATTATTCAAAATCCCCAAAGAGGATGGTTTCTCTTTTGAATCTGGTTCCTCTCAAGATTTACTTCCTCTCATGTTGCCTGAGAAGCCTCTGAATTTCAAATTAGGGAACAATTATTTTTCGATTTCTATTTTTCGATTTTATTTCAGATCGTTTCAGTCAGCACGGTTAAATAACGAGTTTTTTTTTCTAACCGTATTTGTGTTGTGTGTGCAGTGGGGCGTCTTCTGATCGAGTTCAGCTCTCTGATGAGCATGGAGAGGGTGCAGAGAGAGAACCCTAACGTGACGGAAGGGGGCAAGTACACACCGCCGGACTGTCGGCCAAAGCAAAAAGTAGCCATCATCATTCCATTTCGGCACAGAGAACACCACCTGAAATACTGGCTCCATTACCTGCACCCCATCCTACGGCGGCAGAAGATTGACTATGGAATCTACATCGTCAACCAGGTACGTGTGAGTGTGTGTCCTGATGATAATCTTAACTAACTACGGATGTGAGGAAGTATTCTTCATTTTAGGGTGTTGCAGAAAATAAATAGCGTTGTTCAAATGTTTGTCTACATCAGTTAAAGCTGTGCAAAAGGCCAAACACTATGAAAACTATGTCAGTAGAGGGTCAAAAAGCTTGTAATGGAGGAATTAAATGGCATCTCTGGTGGGATTATGTGCGGAGGCAGAATTCTAAAAGTACAATTTCAGAGCACTGTTTTTCTATATGTATGTGTAGATAAAAGATACAGATGAATCAAAGATGAAAAAATGGATGGATTCCTAGGTACAATGTGAACGGTTTAGTAGTATGAGAGATATACAGACGGCTGAATATTTATTGTACGGATTGTACAATGGATAAATGGTTTGGTTCGGCGGATTCTAAGCTAGTCGTCCTGTGTATTGAATAGTTCCGCTAACCAAAATAGGGGTGCTTGAGATACTTAAACTTCTTTATGATGGGACTTGACTTCCGCATTGTTGTAAGTTCTGCATAAACTTGGCCTATAAGTTTAAGAACAATTAAAATAATTGTTTTCAGGTTGTAGGGTCTTAAGTATGTAGGTTCCTTTTTTTGTTTGTTTGTTGTTTTTTTTTGAGTCTGTGACCAGAAGAAATATGAAGCTTACTGAATTTTTTTTACAAATTGTATAGACAGAGTTTGAAGGCATTTTATCCACCAAATACACATAATAATTTCTTGTCTGTAATCTGTGATTGCTTTTTGAAGAGCCGTCATACCCCAAATGTGAACCATCTGTGTATCTTTTTTGTTTTTTTAAATACGTTTTTTGCTTCTTTTTTTTTTTCCTGGGTTTAGAAACACAAGTAAGAAAAAAGTATCGAGCGAGAATCGGCTTTCTAACATGCAGTTTTCAGCATTCCAGAACTTTTCTACTCTGCTGTACTATGCAGAAGTCTGTTTTAAAACATGTAAGTCTTATGATTTGTGTGTGTGTGTGTGAGAGAGAGAGCGAGAGAGAGAGGGAGAGAGAGAGAGAGAGAGAGAGAGAGAGAGAGAGAGAGAGAGAGAGAGAGAGACTGGTCTGGTCTGGTCTGGTCTGGTCTTCTGTAGTTAATGAGCCGTTAGTAGTGTCCATCCAGTGTCTGCCCCGTCTTGTCCTAATAAGTCCCACTATCTCTCACTCCCACACTCTCTGACACACACATGCATAACGTAGGTGTTCTCTTCAACCACAGAGCTGCCACTGGGTGTCATTATCCATGTCACACACAGAGAAAACAGCACCTTGTGGGAATTATTAGCATTGCGCTTTCTTTCTGTTTTCCATGGCCATCATTAGGCCAGTTGAGGTCGGTACACAGAGCTGTGAGGCATAAAACAGAAGCTTCACACCACACTGCTTCTTCTTTAACTTCACAGAACTAAACAAGCTTTTTCCTATAGAAGAAAAGTCCAAACTCTTTGGTTGCTGTTGTTTTATTTGGTACCTTTTTAGTAGTTTCTCATCTCTGATCAGAAAGCACAGCAAAAAAAATGCTTAAATGCGAAGCAGCCTGGAACTCATCATCCAAAACAGCGATAAGTACAAATCAGCTCACTGCCCAGATCATATAATTAAAAATTTCAGTTTGTTTTTCTTACAGAATGTGTTCCTTCTTACAGAATGTGTCCCTTCTTACAGAATGTGTCCCTTGGCTTATTGCTATGTTTTGTGACGATAATGAAGAATCCTGTTAGGTTGACTAATTAACCACGCTTTAGAATTATACAGGAATCGTAAAGGGGAAAAAAATCACAATCATTACCAGTCTGTCCTGTGTTCAGTGTCCAGCTTTTTTTTCATCTGCACGAGTGTTTCAGAGACACTCAGTTCCTTCAAAAGCATTAGACATCCTAAATCACATTAGAGCCAAGCACTTTTCCTTCTCCAAAGGCCATGTGGTTTGAAAACAATGAGATCTGGCAGATGCAACACAACAGTCTGTCCAAAACAAGACTGTCTGTGCCATCCTTTCTCAAGCTTTCTTCGTTCCCAGGCATGAATATGGCACTGTTTTCCAGATTTGACAAATTCTGTTGGAAAGCTAATTGGAAAAATGCTAATTGAAACATGGATTTGAAGTTCCATGTCCCTTAGTAATGTGCAGAATTTGAGGCAATTCAAATTCAACAGCAGAATGTAGATTATTCATTTTTTTGTGTGCATAGCATTGTACCTGGGATGTAAAATGTAAACACACATTCATTTTCAATCTCAAAAGGGTCGAATTGTCTGTGTGGAACTTTTCCCTGTATAAATGTGGCTTTTCTTTGGGTTTCTGTTCCCTCAAACATCAAACCAGGTGTGAACGACTGGGGATGTTGCTCTGGAATGGCATCACATTCAGGGCATGTTTCCACTTCATGCTGTGTCCCGTGTATCAGCTGTAGCTTTACTGTGACCCTGACCAGGATAAAGCAGCTATGGTAATAAAGACGAATGACAGGAACGGGTGTGATTCTGCCTTATTGAAAAGTAATTTTAGTCCTCCACTTTGCGATTTTGCTTTATCACTGATGTCGAGGTAGACTTAAAAGCTGTGGGTGGGAGACATTGCATCTATCTGCTCTATTTCCTACAAAATAAGCTACTTTTGCTATCCTGCAGTGAGTCTTATACTTGGTACAAGTTTACAAACTCAGCATCTCTAATAATGGTGTTTGTGGAAGGTAGAATCTTTCCCAACATATCAAGAACCCTGTCAACTTGATGTATGAAGCAGCCAAGTGAGAAATGTCCCCTTTGGCAAAGATTAAAATGTCCTTAGCAGTATTTATTATCTCCATATTCTTGCCACTGCAAGAAAATCTGCCAACATTATACCTGGATTATTTTGATTCCTAAACCCTTAGAAAAAAGTTCCCTAAACCCCTAGCCCCAAATTTTTTGAACCTCAATTCAAAAAACAATAAAAAAAGGGCCTCGCTCACAGCATTTGAGTCCGAATGCACAAAAGTCATAATTCAATTGGATGTTTCTCAGTTTCATTTCACTGGTGTCTCAAAAATGTAAGTGTTAATACAAATACGTTTGAATTAACATTTTCAATTAAAATATCAGTAATGTCTGGAAAATGCTGAAATCATGGCAGTTGGGAGGCTTTTATGGCTCTCGTGCTCCCACAAACCAATTTCTACCAATTTCTATAACAGCTCAATCCCTCATTTCAGTCTGCGTCTGCTCCAGTGGTTTGGCACATTTCGTTCGTTGCCAGTTGTGCATGTGGAACTGTCATTATTTTGCATTACCTCCCTGTGGAGTCTGTCCCTGGTCTACCTGTATTTTGGGATTTATTTTCCAAGCTTCTTGTTTTCCAATATCTTAAAGTGCCTTTAGTGTGCTGTATCCTACAGCCTGAAATTTATTTTATCATCTTTTCCCTAGTGGTCCATTAGCCAGTGGTGAAGCAGCAGGCTTGAAAGAGACAACGCCAGTCTCCACAAACAAAGTAAAGTTTCGGAAATTGTTAGAAGTGGAGCTGGAGTGGAAAAAAAAAAAAACGACCCTTTGCTTCTTGCAGACTTTTATACTGGATCATCATTTTTCAATAAGCAATGCAGACTGCCTACAGTTTTTCTCAGTGAGGCAAATCATTTCACATTTATATCAACTGTAACATTTTGGTAAATCAGTGAAGATTAAAGTGTGGCAAGAATTTCCCCAGATGCAAGAACATTATCTAGTCCCTGTTTACATCCTAATATGGGGCCCTTAGGCTTTGTGGACTAAATAGTGCTGTGGACATAAAGAATGGAACATTGGTAAGCACACAGTCCCAGCACTCTCTAGGGTCTGCTGCTCCCCGAACTCATCATTCTCTTGGCAGGATCCTCAAACTTCATTTCACACCTTTGAATTGACCAGAAACTCCTGAACAACTCAAAACTGCAGGGCAGGCTTTTATTCGTATATGAAACCCTGAACTCCAAACTCCAGCTCAAGCCCTCTCCAGACCTGAAAACTCTGACCAACCCCAAACTCCAGCTCAAGCCCCCTCCAGACCTGAAAACTCTGACCAAGTCCAAACTCCAGCTCAAGCCCCCTCCAGACCTGAAATCCCTGACCAATGCCATACTCCAGGTTCAGCCTCCTCCAGACTTGAAAACACTGACCAAGGCCATACTCCAGCTTAAGCCCATTCATCACTCATCTGTCTTGCACTGTTGAGTCGCAGTGTTTACTTCTGGAACACACAGACTTGATTGGTCCGTGTGTTTCCATTACCTTTACCATAAAGACTGCAAAAGCTGCGCCGGTTAAAATAGAAGCGCTTCGTCAAGTTTTAAATCATAACCTTTTGTTTTGGCTGTAGGTCCGGGTCCGGATTGGACAGCTTCTGGGTCCGGACCCGGACCGCGGTCCGCCTGTTAGTGACCTATGCTCTATATCAACCACATCCTCCTCCAGACTTAAAACCCCAAAAGTTCTCTTTGGCTCTTTGTTGAGAGTTCAATAAGACTCTAGGGTAGTTCCAGCTGAGCTGCCAGGAATTCAAGCCAATGTTTCTCTGTCCCTCATCATGCTCATCATGTCAGCTGGCTGATGGCCCATTGGTTTGGGCTGACGTGATGAGCAGTTAATGTGCTGAGATGTGAACCTGCACTTGCTAATGAGGCTCTGCACTGGGATTCAGCCTAAGCTCCACAACCAGCCATTTAAACCTTGATGACTCTGTCATCAATGTTTCTGACTAAAGCACTCAGTAATGGCACCATGCCCCTACAAAATAGGATAAATCTTATATGTGCAATAAATATTACAGTACATTACTTACAAGACCTATTAACAAGTCGGTTAAATTATTGCTGCAGAAATGAACATGTCATGAAGTACAGCATTGTGTAGATGTAATTGTTCCTAGTTTAGGATATAGGTAAAGTGCAGGAAAATGGCCAGAAAGCTAATTGTAAACATAGACATTGGGTATACAAAGAATTTACTTTGTTTAGAAGGAGCTAGTTTCCATATTTTCTCAAACTAGAGTCCATGTACCAGGCAGGGGGTCTGCTATAAAGTAAACCCAATGGTCCATGATTGTTATTTATTCTACAAGTAAACATCTTTCTGCACTTTCTGCATTTATTACTGAATTCTTTATCATTAGCCTGTTTTTAGACTTCTCACTTGAATGGGTTTAATCCACAACTCGATAATTAAAAGGCAAAAAAATTAGAGACCAGCAATTACAGGAATAAAAATCTCTATGGCTCCAGTTAACAGCTAGAATAATTTTGTGCACACTTTTAAATGTGAGTAGACTGTGTTTATAAAATAAATATGTACTAATGGTGTCCATGAATTTATTTTACAGTGAAAGGAGTCTCTTTTTTTTTAATTACCTTGTTTATATAAACCGCTCGAACATGTTGTATGCAACGTTCTGCCTTATTTGCAGTGTGCAACTCAGTGAGCTTTTTTCCTTAATGCATTTGGTGCACTGTATTGCTCTGTTTGCTTGATTGGCCGTTGCCCATTTTCGCTTGCTTACGTGGACAAAACATTAAGCTTGCACTTACATCCACCTGCTTTATAACTGTTCGTTGTCCTGCAGTTATCAAAAGTTTGTTTCCCTGATGACACGGCGAGCTAATCAGATTGCAACCTTTAAGATCCTCAAGGTTGTGGTTAGAAAAAGATGTGTGACAGGATGAAGAGAATAAGTAAGGGACAGAAACAGGAGATGGGGACACTGCAGAGGAGAAATGAGGGAGAAGAGGAGAGGCAGAATGAAATCAGGTCAGTGAATGACTTCGAAGCTTGGGTGCAGCTGTCAATCTGTGGACCAACAAGTACATGACTTTAGTTGAGAGCTCTCGAAGATGCTCAGAAAATAAGCTTGAGTGGTGACGGCATGTCTGTCTGTCTAAAGGCATCTCATTCAGCTATTCCACCGTAGTTACGTTGTTTAGATTTCTGTCAGTGTCCTTCTTAGTTGTACGCCTTCTAGTATGAAGAGTGAGGCCAAGAAAGTTTGATACAGTCCTTATTAAAATCATTTTAATCACTCACTCTCACTCATTTTCTACCACTTATCCGAACTACCTCGGGTCACGGGGAGCCTGTGCCTATCTCAGGTGTCATCGGGCATCAAGGCAGGATACACCCTGGACGGAGTGCCAACCCATCGCAGGGCACACACACACTCTCATTCACTCACACAATCACACACTATGGACAATTTTCCAGAGATGCCAATCAACCTACCATGCATGTCTTTGGACCGGCGGAGGAAACCGGAGTACTCGGAGGAAACCCCCGAGGCACGGGGAGAACATGCAAACTCCACACACACAAGGTGGAGGCGGGTGCTAACCACTAAGCCACCGTGCCCCTCATTTTAATCATTTTAATCATTTTTGTATCTCTAGTGCTTGGGTCTGTCCATTTATTTTTGTCACCAACCAAAGTTTGAGCGTGTTTATCTCAATTTTATGACATGGTAAGTGTGGGAGATTGTTAATCTGGGGAAGATGTGGTGTATTATGCTACGCCCAAAGTGAGAATCTGCAGGGATTTACGATGTGGCCGAGCCTAAACCACTGACCTTTACTCAAGATGTTATTATACCAGTTCTAGATCAACCCTCCGCTGCTGTCAATTCATCACTCCTGGTCTCCTCGCTGGCTGCAGAGAAAGCCACAGATGAAAAAGGACGAAAGAGGAACCCTCCCTGCCTTCTCTATTTTATTTGTTTGATAGAACTAAGCTCAAGCCAATACAGTGATGGAAGCAGCAGGATACGTACGTCTGTTTCTTTATTTCCAAGCAACGGCTCCATTGTCTAAACATGTACCACTAAAATGGATTCAGCCATCTCATTTGTAAGGAAGGGGGTGTGTTTCAAATATAGTTCATTCATTTTTCTCGAGCAAATCAAATCGCAGTAGCATGCAGAGGCTGAATGTAACGCTGTCACTCGTTTTTTTTTTTCTTCTTTCCTGCTGTTTCTGTCGAGCAGCACCAGTCAGACTTAATCCATTCTGTTCCACAGCAAATTCTCACCATGTCCCAACAATTTTGCACAAATCGAGCTGTCGGCAATCAGCGCCGGTGTGTTTGGAGATACAGGGACTGTGCATGTCACAGAATAGGCCCTTTATCCTGTCAGCATTGGCTCTTATCTTAAGAAGACAGAGAAATCTGCTTTTCAGGAAAAAGCCAACCACTACGCCAAGCCAATGATTAGGCTGAAGGAAGCCGCTGAGTTCAACATGTGTGTTATATTGGCAGAAAGAGAAAACTACTGGATGATTCTTTTCAGATGTATTGAGTCTGATCTTTTCTCTGTGACTACTCATGACTACTTACTCAACCAGGCATGCGCAATCAATTACCATGTCATCAAGGCCTTGGTCTGAATGCATATTAAATAGACCAGTAGATTTATTCGAGGGTGACAGTTGTCGTTGTCTCCTAGCTCCGTGGTCCCAGGTTCTATCCAGAACTCTGGTAAATATCTGCATCTATCTGAGTTTCTGTGTATGTTCTCCCTGTGTCCAAAAATTGGTTTCCTGTAGTTTCTCAAGTTTCCTTTTACCCTCCAACAAACATTCGGCGAAGTGGGAGGTGCATTGAAAGTTGGCCACACCCACTCACCATTTAATGATGAGAGCCGGGTGCTCAGCATCAGGGAAACTGGATTGTAGCTGCATTAAAAAGCTGACAATAACAATATGAGCGCTTCCTAAATTTTTGTAGACGTCATATTGGTGTCAGAAGTATTTAGTATTGGCGTGTGAAAAGGGTTTATAGGAAACTCCGGCATCTTTGAGGTCTTTGCTTCACTTCATTGCTCCTTCCTCTACACTCAGCTGCAAATCTTCTCAGTTGTCACAGATAAATGCACACAGATTGCCTAAAAAAACAGCTTTAACAATAAAATTTCATCTTTGGTAGCATGAGAGAAGTTGTTCTTAATGATTGTTCTCCTTTGGTTCTTCGATTCTTTCTTTTCTCCCTCGCGAGGCTGTTTTCTTTTGGTGGATGTTGAGACAGATATCAGACAGATAACATTACTTTTCAGGCCATTAGCGCAGATCACCATGTCAAGAATATATAGAGGATAAAGGCTGCACTGGTTCACTGGTGGTTTTTCATGAGCGTTATTGAATCTGAGGAACAGGTCAGAGCTATATGAAAGGTGGCAAGCAATGCGTCTGATGTGTGGGTAGACAGCACATGCCTTGCACTAAACTCTCTTAAACCATTGTTTATCAGGACCATCTGGTGTGTTTTGAGAGTGTAAAACAGACTGGTGTACTTCATTCCTCTCTTCTGACTTCTTTTGCCCTTTCTTTTACATTCACAAATGAGAAAACACACACATGGGATGGCAAAAATAATAAAAGCTCTGAATGAGGCCTTGTTTTCCCCCCATTTATCTTGCATCTTCTATTTCTTTCAGCGTGGCTATAGAAAGCTGAAAGTAGAGCACCCTGGGTCTTGGTTGAGAGTTCCTGCTGAAAGCCTGTAGCAACCTGGGGTGAAAGCCATGAACCTTGCTTAATAAAATCAGCTCAGTTTCCATTCCTACTGTGTTACACACAGCATAAAGGTCACTGGACATGGAATTTGAACAGTTTAGAAATGTTAAAGGAAAATTTGTCTGAGCCTTGAAAAGCTTGGCTAATAGAGCCATACATTCCATAATACATACATAATACATTCCAACAGTGTCCTTTATACGATAGGATTGGACAAAGAAATCAAACTTGGCATAAAATATCCGTATTGCTAAATTTCGAACAAAAGGCAAATGCTATTTTTTATGCTCTCCAGGTGAAAGCTGTGCCATTTTGGGGGCAGCATAAGAAACTGAATTTTTTAGACAAGACACACGTAATCATGATCTTGTTTCCCTCATCTCATTGTGGTTCCGCTGGCAATAAATACCATGTGCTTGTGTTTATTTTGGCTTCTTTTCTACTCCTACCCCTATCTAGTCATTGGTTTGTTGCCAGATTGTATCCAGCTGTTCTGTGCTGATTAATTTGTCAGCGTTTAGACATTTTATCATGCAATTGTTTCCCTTATCTATGTTTAGTGCTATCTAGTTTTGAGTCCTGCCTGTGTTACCGATATACCTTTTGATAGCCTATGTTTTGACCCCACTACAAGCCCTTGGCAGTGATTTATGTTTTGCCATGAATAAAGCACAAAGTCAGTTTTCCCGCTTGTGTCCTGAACCTTCAAATGCTTGGGAATGAATGAAAACCAAAACAAATTTTAAAAACGTTTTTAAACGTCTCGTATATACAACTGCCTTGTATGTAACATTTTCAATAGTTCATCATTTTTTTTCCTGATACAGAACACTATCATTATAACATTATTTTTTATTACTTACTGTACTTGGTAGAGAGTAATATGTTACACGATATTGAATTTAATTGTTGGTCGAAGAATCTACAGGATTGATGTCATTTTTTTAAGCACAACAACCTGTTTTGTTTATTACAGTAAGATAATAATTGATTTGCATAATTGCATAATTGATTTACATTGTAAAAAACCTGGATTATTTGACAAACATTTAAATATGTTATGCTTGTCAGAAGAAGCGAACCGTTCCTGCGGATACTTATTAGTTAAAATTGTAGAGTTGTGTCATTTCTCTCTACCCTAAGCGCCCCTCCATCACCCTGTGAAGAGTACCTGTGTCATGGTGTGGAACGTTCTAGTGTAAATACACGGCAAAACACAAATAAAGGCACTTCTTTCTTGTTTTTTTGTTTTTTTTTTAATTTGTTTTGTTCTGACAAAATTATAATACTGAAATAAATTTAGATCTGTAGATCTGACCGTCAGATCATATGGTGCGACCTAATAGAAGCAGCTGATACAGTCTGTGGGCAGTACACTATTTGTTTAGGCTGTAAGCTTGACTTAAGATCCCATAGTGTGCAAGAAGCTCACAATCATATCATTCAGCTCTAGAGGGAAGTGTAGGTGAATGTCAGCGCTGATCTATTTTGGGTCGCAGCTCTCTGAGATGGTGGAACATGGTGTATTTGGACAGATTGGAGGGCTCAGTAGGAGGAAGCTCATGTTGTGGTGCAGGATACACAGTTTTTAAAGGTCTGTTTGCTTTGGACTCCTTCCTGTACTCAGTTTCTTGTCTGCATTTTATTGTGTGAAGGAGGCTGTGCTGGAGTTATGAAATCCTGCGCAACCTACTTTTATTTTTTTCCTTTATTTTGTATTTTTTTTAACAAAACAAAACCACAGACATCATTCACGATGTGCAGGGTTGTTCAAGCCGCCAGCCGAAGTGGCACATTAAGGTCGTTTTGGAAGAAATGTGGAGTCTTATAAATAAAAGTACTAACATAAATGATGTAGTTAATGTTCATGCATTTATTTTTAAACCCAAGATTAAAAAAACAAGCAACATAACAGCTTGTCATGGTTCCCAGCAAAACGCAAAGTCCTTTGTCCTGATCTGTCTCTGTTTTTAATCTGTATAGTATTAATCAGATTTGATAGGGGTCCCTGTAAATGATTTGTATTATAGAAAGAAATAACATAGTAGAATTAAGCACATTTATATAGAAACCTGTGATCTGAATCACTACGTAACTACAGTCGGACACGGGCTGTTCTAGAAAACAGGGAATTAACCACTGCTGGTGTATAAATTATAAAATACAATTGTGACATGAAATTATATACATATTCATTATTGAAATTATATTTATATATATATATATATATATATATATATATATATATATATATATATATATATATATATATATATATATATATATAATTTCAATAATGAATATGATATGTATATAATTTCATGTCACAATTGTATTTTATAATATAATTTATTATATAAGGGGGCACGGTGGCTTAGTGGTTAGCACGTTCGCCTCACACCTCCAGGGTCGGGGTTCGATTCCCGCCTCCCCCTTGTGTGTGTGGAGTTTGCATGTTCTCCCCGTGCCTCGGGGGTTTCCTCCGGGTACTCCGGTTTCCTCCCCCAGTCCAAAGACATGCATGGTAGGTTGATTGGCATCTCTGGAAAATTGTCCCTAGTGTGTGATTGCGTGAGTGAATGAGTGTGTGTGGGTGCCCTGCGATGGGTTGGCACTCCGTCAAGGGTGTATCCTGCCTTGATGCCCAATGACGCCTGAGATAGGCACAGGCTCCCCGTGACCCGAGGTAGTTCGGATAAGCGGTAGAAGATGAATGAATGAATGAATGAATTTATTATATACCATATAAAAGTTGTTACTCGCAGTAGGATAAGAGATGTTTGGATGTTTAAAATAGGTTTTTGTACTTCGGAAATAATAGCGAACGTTTGTTTTAGTCTCCCTTTGACTGTAGACGTTTATGGAATCACCACAAACTATGAGGCAAAATGTGTTCTGGTCTGATGAGAGGTTTCATAATTCTGTAATTCCATACGGTATGTTTTGTGCAATAAAAGCACATCACCCAAAGAACACTATACTGTACACATGGTGGGGGAGCATCAAGAAAACGTGGGTAAATATCTCCAAGCCAGAATGTGACACACTGATAGACTCTTAACAGAAAAGGCTGAATGAATCCTTGTTTCTATAAAAATATTTCTGAACAGTACATTTAACAGTTCGTTGGCTTTTCTCACAGAAAGAAAGCTTTTTGTATGTTAAAATACAAAATTTGTGCTAAATGTTTTGCATTCTTCTCATTTTCTGATATAAATGAAGTGAAGGTGTGTTTGTCTTCCTCCAACACTTTTATGAAATCTTGCACCTTTTTTTAGAATATTCATCAGCCGATACAGTACGTGACAATTTCCACATTTCTAATGCTAAATTGCAGTGTTTTTCAAAGTGTGCATCTACAAACACATAGAAGTGCACAATGAACCACATCTAATAGAACTTTGCTCTTGAACACTCTTTAAGCGCAAGGGGGAAATATCAGGGTACGATTACTTAGTGCACTAAAAGTATGTTATTTTCAAGTATCTGTATATTTCATCCAATATGTTTTTCTTACTGCATTTCAAAAAGAAATCAATCCAAAATAGAAACAAAATAGAAAATTGTGAATAGTTCTTCAGTGTATTTATTTGTGATTTTCTACTGAAATCTCCTTCAAAAGAAACATTAAAAACAATGACAAACACCTGCATATTAAAAGTATAGGATATATGGATTATAAAAACTCCATCCTCAGTGTGAAATTACAACTTATCGTCGCTGTCGGGCGGAATCCTCGTATCTCCAAAACCATTATTTTTCAGGAAATTAAAAGAAACGCCGTATTTTTTTCGAGTTATTAAACATTGTATCGTTACAGTTGTTATTATACCTTATATTGCTATTACTGTTGTGTACCAACATTAACACAACATTTTCCCAAAGTCATATTTTATAAGAGATACAAGCTTTATGACTTGGGAGCAGGGAGATACGAGATTATGCTGTCGCGAAGCTCTCCCGCAGAGTGAAGATGAGGTGGAGTTACGAGATTTCTCAGACAGTTGAAGTGTCCAATGGAGTTATGAGATTTGCGCTCAAGCTATTTTCAAGACTTTAGATTGGATAATAACTTGTAAAAATAACGTGGGGACTGACCAATAGCATCGATATGTGAAAAAATATGAAATTGACAAAATTTGGACATAGGAGGTTTCCGCCCGACGGCGACATTATATAAATTCAGTGATAAGCAATCAGAAAACAAATAAGTTTAAAAAGAAAAAGAAAATAATTACAGTTACAGCAATCACATCAAACTCATGTCCAATAGTAATTATCATACAGCTGCTCTCAATAAAATGATTCTGATTAAAACCAAATAAAGATCAGCTGTTTCTGGGAGAAACGGTTTGACATCTTTTTGGTTTCATCCGACTGCTGAAGTTTTACAGGCCACAAAGAGCTTACAAAGCATGCATGATATCTCACTTGTTGAAAGGTTTTCCTAAGGCTCTCCTAAGGGAAGTGGTTTCTCAGCGGTTAAAGTCTTGGCCTACTAATTGGAAGGTTCAGTAAGGTTGAATCCCAGGACCACCAAGCTGCGCTCTTGAGCAAGACCCTTGACCCTCAACTGCTCAGTTGTATGAGAGTAATGTACGTCGCTCGGGATAAGGGTGACTGCAGAATGCCGGGAATGTAAACGGATCAGGAAGGGCATAAAGAATTTCTAAAACATTAGACGGTGCGTCTAATGTTTTAGAAATTCTTTATGCCCTTCCTGATGGAACATGGTAAAGACCATCAGCAGCAAACAGAGAACGTGGAACATCACGGTGATATTACCAAAAACAGGACGTCCCTCCAAAATGCTACCATGGAGTCTGCCAACAGTTTAGAGCTACATTAAAGGAGCTGAAGGAATCTCTCATATTCTTCATATGTCTAGGCTTTGTGGTAGGATTGATTGATTATTTATTTATTTATTTATTTATTTATTTATTTATCTATCTATCTATCTATTTATTTATTTTGGGGGAAAATAGTTCTGACATGATTATCTTGGTTTCAGTTTATTACGTCACACAGTTTCTAACCCATTTCAACTGGGTTGTGTTGGCTGGGCGATGTGGCTGAAAACTGTATCACGATATCAGTGTTTCATATCGGTCGATATCGATAATTATTGATTTTTTTTATGACCCATTTAAAATAAGGACCAGGAGAAAAATCTATTACATTTAAACATTTTTATTTTAAACTTAACCTTCCTCTGATCATAATCCCCTCAGTTATTAAGACAGAAATGTCAACAACACCCAGGAAAACTCAAATAATTAAATTGTAAACATAAGTCTAACGTCACAATGAACTCTTAACATTTAAGGTGCAAAATGAAAGAAAATGTAAGAAATGCTTAATAAAGTGTAATAAAATAGTGCAAAGTGTTAAATATAAACATAGAGAAACATGAGAATTTAGTGCTAGGAAGTTGTTCACACTAGCTGTTCACCTTCTGGTGAATAAAGTGTTTTAAAATATGTGCAGTGTTTTGTAAACATAAATAAAACTGAGGTAGACTGAGATACATCTGTAATATAAAAAAACAAACCTGATACAGCACAGTAACATTGTTTGAAATATGAAACCTGCAGAAATATGAAAAAGTAGCTGACTGAGGAAAACTCTTTTATTTACAATTTCCTCGCTCGCTGCAGCTCATTTTCTGCTCATCAGTCGCCGGTTACTGAAGAGGAATACAGCAGACCAGCACGAGACAACGATATGGCGCAACCAAACATGATACTGTTACATGATTGGCTGTTAGCGTGTCACTCCCTACGTTGCTAGGTTACCAGAGAGTGAACGCCTTTGTTAATGCAACCAAACTTACTTCGCAACCTCTGTTTTCTTCCGACGGAGAATAAAAAATATCAAACGTTTTATCGAACACATTTTTAATTGATATCGATCACGTGTCTATCGCGATACATATCGTTATCGTTTTATCGCCCAGCCCTAGGTTGTGTTATTATGGATGGTCAATGTACCATAGTAGAAACTTTGGGATGGCATGGTAAAAAAATTGTTTTCCCAAATAATAAACCATGAGTATTGTAAATTATTGACGCAATAATTTTTTTTGGACACCTTTAACAGAGTATTGTTTAAGATTAAGATTTGAACTTTTACTGAAAAGGAGTTTGTACACGTTGTAACAAATGTGGTGTAAATGATCACAAATCTTAAAGAATCTGTCAAGTTTAACAGTTTATAAACGTCAGATTACTGTAAGGTCAAACATGGCATCATGTATGTTTGTTGTGCATGGCTTTATTGCTTGAGCAAAGGATCAACTCTCTTGCTATGGCTTTGAAGCACAGCAGGTTGTTACGGTTTAGCAGTGTTTTGGTGTTTGAGTGGCAGACAAAACAGCAGCTTTCTAGAGTAGGACTCATTTATTTTCTGCTTTTGTCCTTGCACCTGATGCTCGAGTGTCTCAGCACCTCGGTTATTTTCAGAAATGTAATGCTAGTATAAACCGAATTTCAGCGTATTGTATGTTCATGCTGAACCATACCTTTGAACATCTTGGGTAAACTGTAGGCTAAGCGGTTTACAGAGAACTCTGACCTGCTCTGGTCAAATCCATCATTAGCATCAAATTTTAGACCACCAGCTGTTGCTACATGGAGTATTCATCAGTCAGTACTTGAAAGGTCATGGGATATTGATGAAAAGTTTTTATTTTTCTGCTCATGGTGTTTGGACACATTCATTCTTTTCAAGCGTGACAAAGAGGTTTTTGTGACAAAGAGAATAGAGCAATACATCCAATGCTGACAAACTCCATAGAAACATTGTTAATTCTCCACAGCTGACTCTAATTTGTAATGTTAATATAACCGGAGTCGCTTCCATCGTGGCGGATAAGAGGCTGTTGAGCGACAGCGGCATACCAGAGATCACCAACGGTTTCAGAGTGCCGTGTCGGCTCAGGGAGTCAGCTAATGAGTTTTATAATAAGCCGCTGATTCTCTCTGTTTGAGTATTTGTTCTAAGAAGCCTCCATGAATTCCCCAGCAGAGTTGCTCCATTATGAAAAAAATTCCTGACTCAAAGACGGAGACTTTGCTGTCATGGCATCAATGAGCCGGTGGGGATAGAGAAAAGGTGCAAATTTTAAACATTCCCAGAGTGTATAAATACACTCCTGAACAAAAAGACCGGGGGAAACATTCCAAGTATTTGCATTTCGCGCTGGTGGATCATAACCAGGTTGTAAGAATTGCTTGAAAATGTCAAAAGAAGAAAAAGGAGCAAGAGACTAAAAACAGAGATTGGCGATCTATTGAAATACCATAGCCCAAAAATAGACCATAGCTCAAAAATACCCACAACAGAACTAAGTGTCATAAAAGGACTCAGTAGTGGGTAGCCCCACCATTCTTGTTGATAACACTCTTTTGTCATGCTTGATCCAGGAGCCTGGTGGGAACGTTGCTTCATGTGGTGAAGATGACCTCCCAAAGGACATCCACAGTCTGAAACTGACATCAGTTTTTGTAAACTTCCCTTGCCATCCATTTCCAAACATTCTCAAAAGGATTTAGATCAGGGGAACAAGCAGGATGGTCCAGAAGTGCAAAGTTATAGTCCTGGAAGAAGTCCGGGCGTTGTGAATTGCAGCGTTGTCCTGTTGAAAGACCCAGTCATTACCACATAGTTGAGGGCCCTGCTGCAGCATGTCCATGTAGCCAGCAGCTGTTTGACACCCCTGCACAACCTGAAGCTCCATTTTCCCCTTGAAGGAAAAAGCACCCCAGATCATGATGGAGCCTCCCCCACTGTGCCGGGTAGAAAACATCTCCAGTGGGATCTCCTTGTAATGCCAGTGTCGTTGGTAGCCATCAGGACCGTCCAGGTTACATTTTTTCTCGTCTGAGAGAAAAACTTTCTTCCATTTTTCAATGTCCCATGTTTGGTGCTCCCTTGCAAATTCCAAACGGGCAGGTTTGTGGGAGGAGACGTGGCTCTCGAAGATGTTTTTTGTTCTTTAAGCCCTTCTCTTGCAGATGCCTTCTTATGGTTATTGGGCTGCAGTCAGCATCAGTAATATCCTTAATTTAGGTCTAGGATCGGATTAAAGCCATGTTGCACAGATTTGGACTTTTAAAGTCTATGGTCTTAAACTTTTGATCAGCTGATGACTTAATTTAATTGGTCATCAGCTAATTTATTTGGACAGTATGATATTCATACTGGTGTTCCTTTACTCGACCTAACTGTGTTCATTCTAATGTTACTGCACAAATATTGTTTGAACATTCAGTATTCACATACAGTACAGTATTTTTACTGGTCGGTCGGCGCTGTTTCTGTTTACTGTTTATTGTCTTTTGTGTATTGTATTTTTTGTACTTTTTGTATTGTCTTGTAACTTTTTGTCTGCACTGTCTTTTGTCTGCACTGTCTTTTGTCCTGCACTGTCTTGTCTGTCTTGTCTGTCTTGTCCTGCACTGTTTGCAACAGGTTGCACAGTTGCACTTTATATGGCTAAGACTACTTACAAGTCCTTAGACCTGTCTTTGTTTTATGTAGCACCATGATCCTGGAGAAACGTTGTCTCATATCGCTATGTACTGCAACAGCTATATATGGTTGAAATGACAATAAAAGCTTCTTGACTTGACTTGACTTGACTAGCTAAAAATCTTGCATATGATTTGATTATACTACATGAATATACCATTTTTTTAGCCTGGTCAGTTAGGGTTTTAAGCAAACTAAACCGGTAGCACGCTGCAGTATCGGCTTATTTGTCTGCATGGTGGGTTACTTAATAAATGTATGATTTGTCCACCTCTTAAAGATGTCCAAGGTATTATTGATAATGCTGAGACTCATCTGGAACATCGGATCGGATCGGAGCGGACATGATATTTTATTAACCCGATCCCTGGGGTTATTTTATGCTGTGAATGCCTGTGTTACGGACTGTCTCAATGTTATGCACAAAAAAAAAACAGCTACACAGTTAATAAGAGGAAAGAGGAAGCAGGACGGCTGCAGTAATTTACCACCATTTTCAGCCACGGTGAGCTGAAAAGCATTTCAGACTGTATAAACTTGAGGCATACGAGCTACAAGAGCAGAAGAACATGTCAGAGTTTACTCCTCTTAGCCAAGAATAGTAGGCTATAGTAGGCACAAACATCTTCAAACTGGACAGCTGAGGATTGGAAAACTGTTCTGATGAAATGAGTGATTTTAGCAAAGCGGAATGCGTAGCTCTATATTGTACTGTGACATATTGCTTTACGTGGCTTTGAGGAGAGAAATCTTCTGAAACGTTTATAAAGAACAATGCCAGGTCTTCTAAACACCTTCTCATTGTCTCTGTGGCTGTATATCATGGAACCCTCTTCCTAGTATGTCATGAACATGTTACTCGGGATATGTCATTTTTTCAAACAAGGCCTTTAAACTACGTATTGATTTAGATGTCTCAGAGCCATCTCGCTCATCAATGAACCCTGAGAGCCTGTTTCCAAGGAAGCGGACCTGCCATATTGATTGACTCGCTACTGGATATTGTTCATCTCAAGGACACTTTATTCCACCCCTCTATCTGTAAAACAAAAAATAAACCTCTGTATAGATGTACAATGTACAAAGATGGAACATGTACAAAAGATGTATATACTTAAAGGTTTTATTATATAATTGTAAATACCATACTGTAGAGTATAATCTGAAAGAAGAAAGGCCGGGTCTCCTAACTGTGTCAAACGTGACCAAGTAAACAACTGCCTTTCTCATAAGGCTAAGTTATATGACAAAACTGAGATGTGTGTATTTTCTGCTCTGTTAAATTGTAAGTTATTTTATATTATTATTTTATTTTTAATTTTCCCCATTTTTAAAGAGTCATCAAAAAAATCCAGTGTATTAAGTGATGAGTTAAAATTGGTGTGACGGATAAGGCTCAGTTTTGTAATGTTCATACCAATTATGCACTCACTGGCCACTTTATTAGGAACAGGAATAGGTACACTTACCCATTCATATCTAATTAGCTAATCATGTAGCAGCATTGCAACAAAATCATCACACAGTTCTGGTTTCAGTTAATGTTCGAGTCAAATATCAGAATGAATAAAAGGGTTTGGCTATCTGGAGTATTTTAATGATATATACTGGATGATATACGTACTGGGATTTTCACACACAACAGTTTCTAGTGTTTACACAGAATGGTGAAAAACGAGCTGTCGAGCGGTTCGAGCTATCATTTATATAATCGCTCTTTACAATCATGGTGAGCAGAAAAGCATCTAAGCATTCACATAACATCAAACCTTAAGGTGTATGGGCTACAGCAGCTGAAAACCACAGGTTCAACACCTGACAGCAGTAATCTGAGGCTATCGTGGCCCAGGCGCATCCAATCTGTACACTGAAAAATAAAATCAGCACCCTTGTTAGAGATTTCACAAATATTGGTGTTCAGTCTGTTACAGGGCTCTTTATATGACATTTTTTACCCCTTGAGGTATTTTTCACTACTCTGCTACAAAGAGGATGTTCAGGTCAATTCTGTTTTATTCAGTGTTGATAATGAAATGAGTTGTGGAATGAGCACAGGACATACATACATACAGACAGACAGACAGACAGACAGACAGACAGAGACAGACACTCAGATCTCAGCCTGGTTTCTGCATTGGATTATAAAGGATGCATGCATGGAAAAGCATGGTCAGGACATCCTGTATTAAATTCTGCTGCAGTTCACTAGCTTAGTCTTTAAAATTTTCTTAGTGCTGTTGACAAGTCTGAGTTAAGTGAGTAAATTAAAATTTAATCCACATTTACAACGTTTTTTTTTCCCCTTTTTAGTGGTTCACATAAGGTCTCATTTCTTCTAGCTCGGTGCGTCTTGTATATCTGGTCTGTTTAAAATATATTGTTAATATTAATATTTTATCTTCCCTGTCATTTGGAAGTCATTTTGAAAATACTTTTTCCTAATGCTTGTTATTTCCATGTTTATAATATTATGTATATCTATAGCATACATATACTGCTACTGTTTATTTATTTATGTTATTGAGGACGGTTCACTTTCTTGGATTATCCGTTATTGGCTTGGCATTTCATTTCAAAGTCTACACACATATTGTGGTTGTGTTGATCTAGCGAAGCCTGAATACAAATCGTTGAGGTTGGGACACGATCTCTGTGTGACTCAAATTGTTTTTTGATGTTATTTCCTGTGCTAACGTCTTTGAAATGCAGTGGTTTTAAAGTGAGCCTTTAAAACTCAGAACTTTATATATTGTGTTTCGTATGGTTCAAGAATCTGTCAGGGAAATATAAAGCAAAAACACAAAACAAAACAAAAAAACACCTGCCTCACATCTCAACAATATTGTGAACACTCTCAGTACAGAAACCTTCAGTGTTTGTCAAGATAAGACAGAGACGAGTAGCTAGCCTGGCATCTAAAATCTGATTCAGATTATCATTATCTTAAACAAAGGGATTGCTATTTGGCTTAAATAATGCTAAGTGGTGACCATACTTGTATACATATCTCAGTGTATATAACGAGCTCTAAAAAGCAGAGCTGCTGTCCAAACAGATCCCCTAAACTCTGAAGAAAGTTTTAACTAGCTAAACATGTCCATTCTAGACAACTTCTCTGCAAGAATATAGCCTAGATTCCTAGCATTATATAGCTAGTTTATAGAACTAAGCGATGAAGTTTTTTTGAAGCAATATAAATTAGCCATGTTTGCTAATTAGCTGTTTTAAGTGTATATATTCTTAATTAGCTAGCCAATTTCACTGATATGGTACTTTCCTGAGGTAATACATACTCCTCAGATATTCCACCTATTTGCCTGTAACCACGAAGGTCTCCGTTGCCTTGGAAAGGTGTTATAAACGTTGAATGAACACTTTTCTAGCTCTGATACCCAGCAGCACAACCTAAACGCAAAGTATATCTTGCTATTAAGTATCGTGATCTCTGATACGCAACCAGGAGGCACAGATAATGTTGGAGAAACATGTCTCACTCTCATGCACTGAGATTGGTGGAGGTTTGTTTGGTGGTTAGTTCTCAGCAGAGCAGTTACACTGACATGGCTGTGGCATCTCGGTTGTGGGTGTTGGTACTGATACAAGATTAGCGGGCTCAGCAGTGTTGCTGGGATTTAATACACCTCCGTGTCACTGCTGGGTTGAGATCCACCAACTGAAAATATCCAGATATGGCAGTCAGAAACTGACCCTGAGGAAGCAACCGAAAACTATTAAAATGCATTGAGGATATGAGCTCCAGTCTGTATTTAATTATACAGTAAACTAGAAATGTAAAAAATATTATTATAAACATTTTTAGAAAAATAAACAATATGTTGTGGGAGCCTAGTAAAGACTGGGAAGTTTAAAAACTCAAGCAATGCTGCTATGTCTGATCCAGTTATACCAGACATTACCACACACATACTAGCATGTCAACAATACTGCTGTACTGAATGATCCAATCTGTAAACTGCTCCTGCTTGAGAAAATGCCATGTGTACAGTATATGTACACACTGTGTATGAACTGTTTGCTCAAATGGTATAAAACGAAGCTGTCGATGCTGGTGATATTTGTTATGCGGCCACATATTTGAGAGTCTATTTGCTAACGTGTTGAGTTCAAGAGGGCATTAAGTGAACAAAACAGGGGCAATGATTTTAGCCACTTTCAGAGCAGAACAGATTTAGGTGGAGGAGTCAAACCATCTGGTTATAAAAACATTGGCTTAGTTCCCTGTTTTTAAGACTAATGGGGTTGGTAATTAAAGTTCGGTGTGGGATCTGTACAAATTGTAAATCCTTCAAAGTAAAACACACACCTGGGTTAAATCATATTAAGAAAACAGACTGAGGACCGTTAAAAATTAAAGCCTATTTTTTTAATTACTTGCTCTTTTTCTCAGCAGTTGATATTTAGGCTGTAATAAAAAAAAAAACTCTTCAGAAGGTTTTACAGTTTTATGCTCTGGAATTATAAGCCATAATTACTGGAGTGTTTCTTGCCAGTCTTGACACCATTCAGTGTAATGAACATACATATTTGGAAAGTGTATTTAAGTTTTTCGAGCTTTCCAACACTGTAAGTCTAAACAGATCTAAATTGGTAAATGGAACCATCCATGAATATATCTGTGCTGAGATTTCTTAGCCACGTCAGTTGGTCAAGTCTTCAGGGAAAAGAACCCAACCTTAGAGTTATCTTTACAGTGATTATCATCAAGGTGCCACTGACCAGAAGGTTGAGTTCACATGGTAGAAGTGAACATAGCCAACGCTTGGGCCCTTAAATTAGTCTTTAAACTCTTGGATTGGATTTTGGCTCCTTTTCAAATGAATAAATGTAAATAGAATCAGCTTCTGAGCTAAATGAAAGAAAAATCCTTAACTAAGCTTTCAATCTAGCTTTAGCTTAAAATTGCCCTACACTCTTTAGCATAGTAATCGCCCTAAAATAGCTTAAAATTGCCCTGCACTTGCTTTAGCATAGCAATTGCCCTACACTGTCCTTCTGTTTTCTAGTTAACCAAATGTGAATGTGTAATTGATTTTTATCAGTCTGTACTTTTGCCCTCACTGAGCTTCTGTGGATAACCATAGAGGGCTTCTATCTTTATGCTTGATCTTATAAGCAGTGAGAAATTGAGGTCCTTTACTGTGGCAGTCCAATTAGAGCCCACTCCTAGTTTCGATTAGCCTCAAAAGGTCTCCCAAAGGGTTCAAAATAACAAGAGCTATAAGGCCAATGACCAATTAAAGGCTGATATTGGCTTGTAAAAATACCTTTTTGTAACTGTAACATTATGTATGTGTGTACAGTATATTTATTTATACAGGCTTAATTTTTTAATCAACATGCCATTAACAATTGGATAAAACAGTAAAAAAAATTTCCCTGCAGGGGTTTTAGATTTGGCAAATGACTACATTTTAGCCAAGATTTGTTATTTTAATAAACACGCAAAAGTGTAAGTGGTTATTCTAAAGGAGAAATGTCTCAAAATCTATCTGTGAAGATTATAATCCTATATGAATGACTTAAAATTTCTCGAAATTCTCCTCCAATTTTTTTTCAAAGTCAAATAGGTTTCTGTAATTTTCTTAAAATTAGAAGTAGAGATTATGAGCAATAAATATGACTTTAAAAATCATATTAGAAATCATGTTCAGGTATTTGGGATGTAACGATACCGAAAATTTGATATGATTTGATATTTATTTTCAAATGATTAAAATGTGGTAAACCTGGTAAAAGTACATAAATTAGCAATCTGGCAACGCTTGTACTGATGCAAATGGTTACAACAATGATAAAAAAAAAAGCAAAAAAATGTCCTGAAAGAAGGACAGAATATCTGGCATTGTAAAAGTTTTTGAACCTTAACAAACTTAATTTTTCTCCCCACAATTTTACTAGCTCAATTTGGTGTAAAAGCTATGACCCTGGCAGCCCTATGGGATTGAGTCAACAAGTCACTCATCTCTCTGTAGTTGAAGTGTCCTGTGCTCTCTTCTATACCGAGTCTTCTGCAGCTAAGAACTTCCCAGTCGCCACAGTGCTTTCTTTAATCCGGTGTGAATCATCTAGGAGAATGCTGTCCAAATGCAGAGCGAAAACGTAAAGGTGTCTGTGTTTTCTTCTACGTGTTGCAATGGTATAGGGATTGCTAGTGTGCTAGTTGGAGTGTATTTATTTTTTTTAATCCCTCTAGCTGGAAGCTACTTTGTCAAATGGAGGGAGTGTGGGCTTATATAAGTTTAAATGCTTATTACACCTCATATAATATGAGTGATATTTATGATGAATAGGCAGCTTTATTATTCTGTCTGTTGAATGTATGAGGTCCTTGTATAGAACGATATGATTACACTAGCATAGCTAGCTAGCAGCTTAAAATCTGTAACGGCTTCCTTCTTGAAAACCTCCTTATATTGTTTTGTCTTGAGATGCCTGTAGTCTTCCCATGACAAACTCATCTGATTGGAAAAGATTTAGAAAGGCACACACCTTTGCAGAAACGCAGAAATCCTGCAAAAAAAATGAATCTCTATTTCCGATCCCACTGTACACACCAAAAGTCTGCAGTCTGTCGTCCACTAATACAGAGACCTCAGTACAGCTTGATACGAACGTAGGCACTCCAGACAATTAATAATGCCACCCAATTCCCTCTACTCTAGCAAACGGTTCCTACTTTAAACATTCCTATACATTTTCTCGCTGATGTCTCTAATCTGTAAAGATGTCGCTAATCTCTACTTTCCAAAAAGTTACCTATGATGAGTTTGACTCTTCTGACTTCAAAGGAACGTCTCATTTCATGCCACCGAAGCACTTTTCTCAATTTCCACAGAAAGCTTTAAATATTCACCGTATTAACATATTTATTAACACTGGCCTTATTGGTCAACAGTACCCATTTGCATTAACATTCTGTTGCATTAGCATTCTGTCACTCTTCGTGCTAGTTTCCTCCTTAGGCTGAATTTTTACAGGCTGTGTGATTTGCATAGTGTCAGGCTATCTGAACAGACTCCCATCTTTCATTATGGCATGAACCAGATCACCAGCGAGAATACCAACGTGTCGCATGCTTCAGGAGTGCCACTCTGAATCATTAATCACACTGTTCTGTGCATTTTGGAGTTGTTGACTTGTGCGGTACAGGGGCAGATGTTCGAGAGCTAACGAGTTGCTTGATCACGTTCCAGGACTGCACTGCGGGACCAAGTGCTCATTTGCATCGGCCAAATCCTTATTCTTCTGTGCCCCATAAACACGGTGCAGCAGACTGTCAGAACAACACTTGAGTATTGGCTCTCAAAACACACGCTAATTCCACTTTCTGCACCCGATGGCTGGCTTGCTTCATAACCCACTGATGTTTCACAAAAGGGTCAGTGATCCTACTAGTACACGATTCTTTCTCCTTTTGTAGCTGGATGTGGGTTTAATTTCAGTCTTCAGCTTAGCCAATAAAGCAAAACGCATTGAAACCAGCCAGAAAAAAGTGAGATAACATTAATTATTGAAAAGCAGATGTTTCTTTTAGAGGATACATTTCACTTGTCATGTCTGATAATATAAGACACATAAATGGCCATCTTGAGATCTATGGTCATTCATATCATTCACAGACTCTTAGCCTTTCTTCTTCTTCAGCATTTCATATTTATTGATTGTTTTTCAGGTCCTTGAACTGTATGTTAATAGAAGATTATATACCACAGCGTGTTAAAGGCGAAAATCCGATTAGTCAGGTGACGTGCATTATTTTCGGGTATCAGCACAGCTTGGAGAGCAGTTAAGGCATCAGCTTACACACAAACAAGAAAACATGTTTAAGTAAAGTATTTTGTTAGGAGACATTTGTTTAACGGAAGGAGTCTCTGTTGTAAGCACTTTGTAACTGTCAAACTTTCCCAGCTCTGGAACGTCTTCAAGACAGAGGAGTTTATACTTTCTGGTTTCTCGGAAAATGACAGGTTTTGAGTGAGTGAGTGAGTGAGTGAGTGAGTGAGTGAGAGAGAGAGAGATCGTTGGCAAACTATAGTGCTATAAGGGGAAGAACACACCCTAGGACATGCTGCTATATGAAAATAACAGACTTAGTTGAGGTGGTGCCTAATGCATAGTGTGAGTTAGGCCACGTTCACACTGCAAGTCTTAATGCTCAATTAGGATATTTTGCTCAGATCTGATTTTTTTGTTTGGCTGTTCACATTACCTTTTAAAATGTGGCCTAGATCAGATACCAGTGTGAACTGTTTGCTGTTTCGAACTGACCCGCATGCGCAAACGAACAATAACAATGACGTCACACGCAGCACGCCGTTGCGCTAAAAAGTTGGCGAGGTTATGGAGGAAGTATTGTATCATCTGGTGCAAGCAAACATATCATGTAATGCTATAATGTGATGTATTCAATGCAAGCATTATGAGCTGGTTCACGTAACCACTTTATATAACACTCGTAACACACACGTTACCAGTCACGTTTGTGTCACGTTTTCGCCGGAGCAAAAAAATAAATAAAATAAAATAAATGTTTTCGCCGGCGCATAATTGTGACGAATGTCGATGTAGATTGACGTAAAAGTTGCATCAAATCCACCTTGGTTGTTCACACTGTGGCCACATTGGAAAAGATCAGATTTGGGTCTGATTCAGGACCACATATGGAAGTGGTCCAGATCTGATTTGAAAAAATCAGATCTGGGCCAGATTTGAGTGTTCACACTAATTTGGCCAGATTTGAGTGTTCACACTACTCCTGAAGAAGTCTGACCTGGTCACTTGACGGATTTGGGCCACTTTTACCTGCAGTGTGAACGTGGCCTTAGTAGCACTCGATTTCATTGTGCTGCATCACATCCCCCAGTAGGCATTATTTTGGCATGACAGCAAACCAAGCTGACCTAACTAGCAGATTATTTGTTCTTAGTTAAATCTCAAATTAGTTGCCAAATTGAAACCACCGTGACCCTGCCGAGGAGGTAATGAAGTCTGCTTCTTTTCTCATGTTAATGAACAAGGTACATGGGCTACGTATCTGACCTCCTCAGCCACATGACAGTAAAACCTCCTGCTCCTGCCGTGGCCTGTGGGATCCCAGCTATTCCACACGCGATTCATTTGTGTATTTGTTTGTATAGTTATTCACATTTGTTTCCCTGATGTGTGTTTGGTTCAATCAAATCAAATCATATAATGCATAGAACAGGGGATAGAGAGAGAGGTCCAGTACTAGATCCTGGGTGTTTCCTGGTTTAAACTCCGAATGGCCTGTGGGAAGAAGCTTCTCCTCATCCTCTCTGTGTTTGCTTTCAAGGAGCGAAAGCGTTTCCCTGAACTCAACAAAGAAAAGAGTCCATTGTTGGGATGGCTGAGATCCTTTACAATCTTCCTGGCCCTGGTCAGGCACCGTGTGCTGTAGATGTCCTGCAGGTCAGAGAGCTCGGTGTGGATGGTACGTTCAGCTGACCGCACCACCCTCTGGAGGGCTCGTCTGTCATGCATGGTGCTGTTCCCGAACCTGGAAGTGATGCTAACTGTCAAGATGTTCTCGATGGTGCAGGTGTAGAAAGTCTTTAGCACCTGAGAGGGTAGTTTGAAGTCCCTTAAGCGTCTCAGATGGTACAGACGCTGCCGGGCCTTCTTCACCTGGTGTCGATGTGACAGGACCAAGACAGGTCCTGTGTGATGTGAACCCCCAGGTTTTCGGAAACGTCCCGTTGATGTTTAGCGCTTGGTATGACCGCTCCTGCTTTGTGCTGAAGTCCACTATCAACTCCTTAGTCTTGCTGATGTTCAGGAGAAGATTGTTCTCCTGGCACCATCTCTCCAGGTTTTTAGTCTCCTGTAGGTAGGCCGTCTATTACACAGGTTTTCAGATATGTTGGTTAAAGCCATTAGATTTTACCTCACGTCCTTATTGATTTTTATGTAATCCAATGGATTATACTAACATGAGTAAGGAGTGTTATGCATTATCACTATAATACAGTCTACAAATTGAAAGGTCACACTGTAAACGTACCACTTATTTCTCTCTCTCTCTCGATGACTTTCCAATTAAACTGTATTTTTCTTACGGCTGCCGTTTTTAAAAAGCAATTATAGGATGTGAACAAATTTTAAACATGGAATAGAATTGCCAGTACTACTCATAAAAATTGGTATATGTAAAATATGTACATCATTGTGACTATAGACATTAGAGAATTATGATGGAGAACTATAGTAGGTCTGAAAACGCCTGGAGCTGAGCCAGAAAGACACATAGTGCAGATCTTACACACCAGTGTATAGATGGAAAAATTGCATAGCTAGAGGCAGGACAAGTTTATTAATTTTATACAGTGCATTAATTTTTGTAGGCACTTGTACCATGCATGTTGAGAGTTTCAAGTTGAGCTGTGCTTTTTTTTCCTGTTTGTTTATAATTCTCATTGGTGCTTGGTGTTAAAACGTAGATATCTCTTTTTGGAGGAAAATGATTCCATAGCCATCAGGGGCCTCTTAACACCTGGTATTAGAACGCATCCCTCTATATATATTTGTATCGTCTGCAGTGTGAGCACTTTTTTTTCTTACAGCACACCCACCTGCCTCAGAAGGTGAGTCAGGAGATGTGTGTGGATCAGAGCATGTATCTGTACCAGCTGTAAACATAGCTGTAGACTGATCTGATCAGTGCTTGTTCCTGTTGAGGTCAGAGGATGGCATGTCCTGAATTAGATCTAGCAGAGCCTTTAGGCCAGGAAATCAGTGGCATCTGCACACATTTCTTCTATGTACTGTCCACACCACCTGGTAGCAATGCCTATCAGAGCAGATCTGTGTAGAACAGGTCAGCCTGGCCTGGTTCTCACAGGAGCAAATTAAGAGTAGAGGTAGACTCTCCTTGGTCTCAGGTCAATTTATCAACACTGTGGTAATTTGTTTTAACTCAATAAATTATCTGGGGCAGCTTGTAGTTTTATGGGACTTGTGTAGCAACAGGACCTTGGAGGGAAACAGGAACAAAATGCACATTTAGAGCTGTAATTAACCTTGAGTGTTTTGTTAAAATGGTGGGTTTACACAGCTAAGACAAAACCACTCCAGAACAGACATTTGCATCACCATCTCCCTTGATAACACTTCAATCTTGATTGCAGAATGACATCTCCTACTTCAGCCATGTCCCATGAACCTGTTAGACAGCAGAGAAAGCTGAGCTTCCACACGCTAATATATCTCGTTCCTATCTCCGTCAGCATTCTACCTGGAGCAAGAACGCTGAAAGGGCTGATTTATGGGCTCTCATTATGCATTGAGGTTCTTATCTGGAATCCCTGCCAGCTGATGGCTGAGTGTGGGTTAATCAGGCACTGATGAGACATCGCCTTCACCCATCCTGTGATGCTGCCTTTACCTGCATGATTTAGACCAAAAGCAGGTCAACCACTTTATTGCTATGCATTAGCATTCCTTCCATGTTTCTCACATCTAGCACACTTCACTTCCAGCCTACTTAAAGCACACTGTTCTGTCTGAAGATTTATCTATGATTTTTTTTTTTTAGATTCAAGCATAGCACATAACTTATAAAGCTCAAACTAAATGCCTATGCCGATTTGGAATTAGAATCCTATTATGTATGTATTAAGAATGTTTCATATTCATAAAGAAGGAAACGATAACAAAACACATCGTTGAATTTAGACTAATCAGGATGTTTGAACTGCTGGGTCTGAAACAAGACAGACTTCTACCACTTTATGTACTCTATCCTCAAATATTTAATCAACCTCTTGTTGTTGTTTTTTTTTTCCTTTTGAAGCTATCATAATAAGCTCTTTCAGATTTAATGCATAACAAAGATTACAGGCGAGATTACAGGCGAAAAGCAACACAGCCAAAAATTGCTTTTCTTCATACAGCTCTTTGAACCGTTTTACAAAAAGATATCTATTGTGTACTGGGATGTTGTCGCTTATTAAAAAAAAAAAGTCAGCTTGGGATATGGAAGCTGGTGAATCTAAGTATTTGATGTCAGCCATTAACACATGATAGGTTTATCTCTTAGAGCTCATTGCTATAAGCCATGTGGGATTTGACTGACAGCTTCTTACTGTGCCGTGTCGATATCTTGCTCCGTATCTGGTGATCAGAGACGTGTTATGGCTGTGCAATGCGATCTGAGACCACGTTCGGATATTTCAGTGACGATATAAGATATTTATTTGATAATCATTTTTATTTATATAACACAGTCTACAGGTGTATCACAGTCACAAATAAGCCAGTTTGAACAGGAGAGTCTCTAATAAACCTGCCTTAGCTGAACAAAGAGCTTGAGGTATCTTATCCTGTCGCATAAGATCAGCAAGATATGCCTGAGTTAAAGCAGTAAGAGCATTAGATGTTATAGTAATGAAGACTAATTCACAGTATCTCACACTAATATACTGTATATACCTTGGATTCCAAAAATGTTGTAGCCCGTAGTCTATGGTGTAGAGTTCAGAATTTGTCCTAAAAAGCCAGGTAATCTATTCCCTCATGCTCTCAGAGTCATTTTTGGTGCTTTCCGAATGCTGTTACTTAGGAGTTGTTTCTGTCTATACGTTTTACCACCCACCCTGGTTAATAGAGTATTTCTGGAATAGCATCCTTACAGCAGGTTCTCCCATATCCGCGGATAAAGCCCAGTCAGATTGGCCATTGGGTTCATGGTCACCTCTCTGACAAAGGTGCTTCTAGCCTACGTACTGGCCAGTCAGCCAACTCTAGGAGGATTCTTAGGTCCTTTTTACACCTGGTCACTTCATGTGTTTTCTCTGATCCGATAGCTATCTGATTTGTTAAAACTGTTCCATTTACATTAGTCCACATAAATGCGTCTTGGCGAATCGGATATCAATCCGATCTTTCTACTCACGCCCAAAATGCAAATATATTTTACCTCATTTCCGGGGTAATTGAAATGGAACACGCTTTGGTGTATGCGCTTTTCAGAATGCAATCGAAAAAGACGAAAAAACTTGTGACGACGGTTATGCTACAAAAAACAGCATTTACTGTGTGCTGCATTTTCGCTGGAGACAGCAGTGCATTTTAAGACCCAACGAGACACCTGGGTGAAAGATCACTTGTGAGTGACGTACTTCATTTTGGGAGGAGTATAGCGCTGACGTATGTGGCTCGAACAACCACATTCATTTACACCTGTCCAGTTTCATCTGAAATGCGTCCCAGACCACCTCCTGAAGTGGATTTATATCAGTCTCGGAAACGTTTCGAGGGCATTTAGACCTGGTCTTTTTACCATCGGATAGCTTTCGGATCACAGAAAACGCATGAAGTGACCAGGTGTGAAAAGCCCCTTAGTGGTTCCAAAGTGGTTAATGGTTCCAGTTTGGGTTTATACCCTTGCTCAGATCTATGCATTTAGAAAATTTGACCAGAGGTTTAAAAATAGTTCCTTAGCTTTTGCTTTTCTTTCAGTCTGAGTTGTGAGGCCTTATACTGTACACACAGGTGTGTGCCTTTCTTAATCAGGGCCAGTCAGTTGAATTTGCCACAGGTCATTTCCAGAGAAGCTCTAGAGAAGTCTCAAGATAATGAAAACAAACAGGATGCACCTGTGCTCAATCTGTAGTGCCTTTAGCCAGGGGTCTGAATATTTATTTAAATTAGAGAATTTTTTATTTTGTAATAAATATGCAAAATGTTGCTAAAATCGTTTTCTTGCCTGTATTAATTGCATATAAGAAGGAATGAATGAGTAGTAGTTGAAGAATATAGAATTAGTATGAATTAGTTTGTAACAACATAAAAAAGCACAAAAAAGTCTAAACATTTTCCAAATTCAGAAGACTTTCACCTGTAAGTTGTAAATGCAGCCAAAGTTGGTTCCACCAAGTATTGACCCAGGGGGGTGAATACTTCTGCAACCAATAGATGGCTGTTTTTTTTTTGTTTGTTTTTTTTTAATACTCAGTCATTACTCTGCCACAGCACCTGCAAATGTTAGACATATTGTATAAATCACATAATACAAATGCCAATGAAATCAATGTCAGATCCAGGTTGTAGCACTACAAATCATGGAAAAGGTCAAGGCGTGACTTCTTATGCAAGGCTTCTTATCCTGCACTGTTCTAATCTGAAGTATCTCAAGTCTGAAGAAGCTGGTACAACCATCGGTAGAAAGGGAGAAATCTTTAGAAGACGTTTCAGGGGGTTCGCATCTGGGATGAAAATGATGCGAATTGGCAGCCTTCACCTGCTTGCGGAGTGCAGGAACAGTACGATCTGTCTGTTTTGCTTATAGTACTAAGTGTGATGTATACCGTAAGGCAAGCTATAAAAGTCTGGGTGTCTGTCACTAAGCTTGATTGACAAACGGTGTCTGGCTGCATGATGGATTCTATCAAAATCAAGCTACCTGCCAAGCAGCTCTGGCCTCCGTGAAATTCTCATTGCACTGTTATACTTGTTTATTCAGCAGATGCTCAGAAGACACTTAGAAGCTTACGAAACAAATAACTGAACATGAAATTTGGTTATTTTACTTATGTAAACATCTTGATGAATTTCAGTGATTAAATGATGCCAATGTTAAAAATCAGGAATGAAGCTAATTAATTTTTTATTTATTTATTTATTTTTAACTTTTGAATTACATGTTTTTAAAGGTAAATGTTACCCCTAGAAACTTTTCTCTGTTAATTTGTAATGTATTAAGTCCACCACAGGAAAAAAATGTATACAATACAATACTTGTATTGTGGCTTTGAAGCTCCATAGCCCTGGATAATAACCCTCCTCTGTTGGTCAGACATCACCTCTAACCTTACTATAATAAATAGAACTGATAACACCGGAGCTCCTTTATAGCTTATTTTTCCAGCACCTTTCTTTTCTAATCTTATGTGTTGTAGCTCTATTGATGAAACAGGAACATACTGTACTATGAGTGAAATAGTATTAGCAGTCGCTGGATGTTTCTTCATGATGTTTGCTCTGTACTCAGCTGGCTGCCTTTCATAACTGTAAATCAGTATGCCTGGCCTTGTGCCAATGACATCTCAAACACACTGCAGCGAATATGCGAATGTCCTCCGCACCCATGAATGAACCAAAAAAAATGTGCTGCTTTTTAATATCCAAGTGACCATAAGGAAGAAGCTGATAAGACGGTTCTCTCCTGCGTTCTCTTCAGAATCAAAAGAAACGTAAACAATAGCTTCCAATAATAGCGCCGCATGCAGCGACTTGATAGCTGACCTGCTGAAAAAAGCAGCTTGTGCTGGTCAGAATAAATCAGCTATTTTGTAATAGTTAAGACTGTGTTACCCAAAGAGACCAGCTTTACCAGTAGCATTTGACTAGCTGTTATGACCGTTCTGAACCAGTGTGTAAACCCGTCCTTTGCCATAGTGAGCATGCATTTAAATGTACTTGCGCTGGGCTTTCATTAACTGAGCACTCTTATTTCCTCTGAGTATTTTTTTTGTTACGGTGATTGAACTTTAATACAGTAACGAGTAGGGAAACTAGGACACTACTCCGCATGCAATACTGTAGTGGGGCTCATTAACAAGACAAACCAGGTAAAGCCTCCCACACAGCCGTAGTGTTCTTCAGGTTTTATCACGGCTGTGCCACATACGGTGTCCTCATTTAAGTCCTGTAATACATCATCCTCAACTGTATGATTTGTTGCTTCCTCGGTTTGCTCATCTTTTTTCTGAAGCTTTTTAAAGCTTAATCACCTCTGTGCTGTCTTTTACTCCCTGTATATATTTTTTTAATCTACACATGCTGATTTTTAAGCTGACTTTGTTTGTCTTGGCCCCATCTTCAGGCCTGGCATCAATAGCTCTGCTGGGTGATAAGGTCAGCCTGCTGGGAAGTGATAAAACAGATACACACACACACATGCGCGCACACACACACACACCACACACTCGAGATGTGTGTAATCACTCAGTCTGAGGGCTGACCTAATCAGTCTCCATAGCAACGGGTGCAGGTAGGACAGACTCCCCTGACTGACTCTATGTGACAGAGCCAGAAAGGGGAAGTCTGTCTCAAGCAGCCATCTCTGATCACCAGCTAAATCCTAATGGGGTTAATTGCCTCTCAAATGCCAGGAATTGAAGGAGTGACATTGCTGCGATGAGGCAAATTTGAAGGCTGCTTCTCAGCTCTGAAGTCTAGAGGCTCTGCCATTTCTGATTCATTGGGTTGCGTCTGGTCTTCTGCCATCATTTCTCCCTGTCGTAAAGTTTGAAGAAGTTTTATTTACCCACTGTGAGATCAGCCAGTTGGCTGCAATTAGCTTGACAGTAGAAGAAAAATGAAGTAAGTGGCAGGTACGCAATAGACTTTTTCCCCTTTTCCCCCTAACACAAAGCAAAGATGCAGATTTGGGGGCCACATTGGATCTAATTAATGCATGGAGATCACAGGCAGGTTTTTTTTTTCAATCCATTTGGCAATTTGGTTCATTGAGAACATCAGCTTTTAATGCTTCCCAGACGAGCCATTGTCCTGTTTAGAGCAGAGGCTCGAAAAGAAGCCTGGCTTTATTGGGTTGGTTTTGCTGCTTTATGGTCCTGAAATGAAACGTACTGTAAGTCACTGAATTCTCAATGTTGTTACTTCACCCAGAATGCAAGAGAGTGCTGTGAAATGATTGTAGTGGCTGTGTCATAAATTAGGAGTTTGAAACGTGCTGCGTGATTATGGAAGATGTACTGCTTCATTTGCCTGAGCTGACTTTGTACCTCGCATCTTATTTCAGTGCTAAAATGAGTCCTATAATGGTTAATGAGCATAGTTGCTGTAGAAAATGGCAATTTCCCTTTTACTCTTATCTGCTGTTTTTCTCTCTTCCTCTGTTTAATTCTCTCTCTCTCTCTCTCTCTCTCTCTCTCTCTCTCTCTCTCTCTCTCTCTCTCTCTCTCTCTCTCTGTGATAAAGGTGCACATTGAAGTGTTACGTTCTGGTCTCTGTGCCTCTGAGATACTATGGATTAAAACAAGGCCTTAAAAGACATCTGCATGATATTGTTGCCAAGGGCATTTCTCATAATATTCAGAGCACATTTTCTTGTTAGTGTTTAGATGTAAGATGTTTGGATCAGCCTTCTGAAAAGAGCGTATTGATGTTAAAGATTTCGGAAAGATTGGAGAGCTGCTCTATAATCAGACCTGCATTAGAGGTGTACAGTAGCTTGGGGTGTACTTCGGATACCCCCATGAACTAGCATGAATATTTGCTAGTTTCAAATACTTGTTTGTGAATTGCTAACATATATATGTGGTGTTGTGTATTAAATATACCTTTTATGAACATCAGTATAGCATAGTTATGAAGAAAAATCTTATTTGATGTCGAATATCACAGAGCGATGTTCATTTCCTGTAGACTTAAATGTTTGCCGTTTAATCCCATTTATTTTAATCACAGTTTGTTTGCTTTCTTACATTTTGCTCTCACATTGGTTTGTTTAATCACAATGTTTCATCACACTTTGTTTGGATATTTACATTTTGTTTGTTTCATCGCACTTTGTTTGGATATTTACATTTTGTTTGTTTCATCGCACTTTGTTTGGATATTTACATTTTGTTTGTTTCATCGCACTTTATATTGACACAAATCAAATGTAAATATCCAAAGTGTGGTGACAGGATTTGTTGACGGTAGAATAAATTTGTCATCACCACCTACTACTGTCTGGCATCCACCCAAAAAAAGTCACACTTAATTACTTTTTAACCCCAGAGATCACTTACTGATTTAATTGCTTAGATTTACTCACGCTACATATTGCATGCATATGGACCTGAACTGTGTAATATTTTGCTAAAAAATTATTCTGCAACCTAAAATACTAGCAGTTGATTTTCTATAATGTGAGCAATGTGTTAGGGTTGCTTTAAAATATCAGCTTGGAGATTAGATTGGATTTGTCTAATACTAGGATTAGTAGAGCAAGAGTTCAACAGCGTTTGTTGTAAATAGGCTTTGTCTTTAAAACACGGCTAGTCAGTCTCAGTCAGATTGACCTAACATAGAAGTGCACTGATGTCAATTAAGCTTTGTGAGATGCTGGAATGCTCAATGAAAGATGGAAATGCTCATATCGCTTCATATTGTTAAAGATTCAGGTGCATAATGATAGCCTGAATGATATCACATCGTGGCTCACTTTCACAACAGTCTATCGGAAAAAAATGGACTTAAAATAAAAAGGAAGCTAATACAGAATTTTGTAAGCAGTAAACTATTTTCCTGAGTGTGAATGTGACATCAAAATGCTGTGCATAAGATTAATACCATGACAAGCATGGAACATTCATTCATTCATTTTCTACCGCTTAACCGAACTACCTCGGGTCACGGGGAGCCTGTGCCTATCTCAGGCGTCATCGGGCATCAAGGCAGGATACACCCTGGACGGAGTGCCAACCCATCGCAGGGCACACACACACACTCTCATTCACTCACACAATCACACACTATGGACAATTTTCCAGAAATGCCAATCAACCTATCATGCATGTCTTTGGACCGGGGGAGGAAACCGGAGTACCTGGAGGAAACCCCCGAGGCACGGGGAGAACATGCAAACTCCACACACACAAGGCGGAGGCGGGAATCGAACCCCCAACCCTGGAGGTGTGAGGCGAACGTGCTAACCACTAAGCCACTGTGCCCCCCAGCATGGAACATAAAATACACATTATTTAAATAGAATTATCACATTATTCCATAATGTTCAAAAAAAATGTTTTGTGCATGCCTTCACTATGAACAGATGTTAGCATCTGATAGCTTGTATAATGGCTTTTCACAAATCATGCATTGATCAGTTAAATATGCAGAGACAATATGAAGACGTTATTTTACAATAAACCGTCAATAAACTGCGAACGGGGCGAGGAGTTAGTTATCAAAATATAATTTTTTTTTTAAATGGTGTGTTGATTCATTTCTTCTGTCAGGGAAACTTATCTAACAGTTATGGAAGGAGTCTCCGGTGTCGACAATCTGTAACCGCCAGAAATTGTACTCTTGCTGTGTTCTTTGTGACATGACAAGATTCTTTTCCGTTAACAGAAGAACGGAAGTCCCAAGGTGCTCCACTACATTAAATCTAACTAAAAACAGTTACAAAATACAATAACGTTCAACAATAACTTACATTTTGCTATCTTACATAACTTACATAATCATTGGCAAATTGCTGTGATATATGAAGAACAAAACACCTTTAGATGAGCTGCTACGAGACAGTAAGTTATTTGTGGTGCACCATAATGCTGCTGCTGTTCACATCTGGTCCTATCACACAACCCGAGTGTAGATTATTACCTCAAATAGCATATTCCTTCATGTTTTATTCATCACTTAAATGTGGCACGAGTCTGTTGGAGTGGTTAAATCTTGTTCTGTCATATCACAAAAAAAAAGTGAATGCAGCAGTCTGTTCTCAGCTGGAATCCTGAGCTCGGAAATAATGTACAAGAAATGATTATGAAGCTGAAGCATAAAAGGTACAGACAACATGCAAGGCAAAATTGAGTTTGTTTTAGTTGATACTTTTGTACAGAGAGTCCTGTGATTGCTTTATTTACAGCAGTGAGGTCCAAGCTTAGTCCAAATACATGAGCCATCAGATAGAGTACAACTCCAAGCCTTTACCATGAGCTCTTTTCAGTCTGATTTTTATTTCATTTTTTTTAAGCAATCTCTGATTTTATGTTGTGTTCCAGCTTGGCGAGGACACCTTCAACCGGGCCAAGCTGCTAAACGTCGGTTATACAGAGGCTCTAAAGGACGGCGAGTACGACTGCTTCATCTTCAGTGATGTGGATTTGATCCCTATGGATGACCGTAACTTGTACCACTGCTACGACCAGCCGCGCCACTTTGCTATCGCCATGGACAAGTTTGGATTTAGGTAACAACATATCAGAGCAGGAACATTGTGTATAACAACACGATTATTTCTTTTGATTCACCTTTATGATGTTGATCCTTGGGGCATTAAAGAAAAATAGATTCTAGCCTGCAAGTAGCTGGTTGTACTAGTGTAGGGAGACATTCCACTGTTCGGGGTGGCAATGAAATTATGTGCTTTTCCTTCTTCAGCACATGATTATAATACCTAAATCTTGTAACTGCTGTATGATTAAAATAGATAGGACTCTTAAACATTTGATGATAATAAAACTGGCATCAGACAGTAGAACCCAGGTTCCAGACAGCGATCCAATAGCCAGTAGTAAATAGCAATTACTTTTTTTGGTACAGTATTTGGTTAGAATTTTTAGGGGTGCCAATATTTAGGATACATAATAGTTATTGTAAAGCTTTTTTTTTTTAATTAAATATTCAATAACATGTATATTGCTTTTATATTTTCAGTATATTAGTGCAATTGGTATTAGTCTATTATTGTAATTAATCTAAAGTATTTATGCTGTCTTTAACAAGTCCACCGGTTACAGAATAAAAGTCCAAATAATCAAACAAACTTTTACTTGAATTAAATCTGTTCACTGTTCAAACACTGTTCAAAGTGTTACAAGTTGTACTCACTGTGCATTTTACTTATAAGTTTATAGTATGAGATCGACTATTCTCTTCTTCACATACATGCAGCCAGATATGAACTTTGAATAAGCTAGCGACATATTAGCATTAGGCTAACAACTTATGCCATAGTAACTTAGGGTTAGCTCTCGCATGATAATGGCAGCCAATACATACCCACGATGCGACCAAAGGCGTATGAGGTATGCAATTCAAATGCATAGCATGTTATTTAAATCTGTACATCGCCACCTTTAATCTTTTACTTAAGTATAACAGACAGCAACTGTTAATCTGTAGCTCGTCAATGGTACGCAGTAGTCTTGGGGAGAGGCATTCGGGGTGGGGGGGTATTTAAAAAAAAAAACTGAAATGTGACTAATAATAATAACAATAATAATAATAATAATAATTATTATTATTATTATTATTATTATTTTGCTCATTTATTTTGTTTATTTATTTTTTAACAAATAGATGTTCAGCCTAAAATAGCCACAACACACTGACCACAGCTGGAGAGTTAAGTTTTTTATTCAATATCTAAACCTTAGCGGTTTGCATCAGTATAGACATGACCTTCACAGACATAAACATTCATTTATTGTTCTGAGGGAATGGATAAAATTCAATAACTTGTGAAAGCCTTAATAGCTGGGGATAATAAAGCACTCAGGAAGGGTTTCTAAAGTTTGCATTTTAAGGGTTGATGAATACTTAAAGCTGGGCCATTTTCCTTTAGTCACAGAGGCCGGTCTTTTACAAGACTCTTTAACAGAGCTGATTTAAACTGTTTTAACTTAATACAAATGTAGTTTTTGAGGTTATTATGAGGTGATTCTAACAAATCTTGAATCCTATGACATGTCATATGGTAATATGTTCACATAATAAATGCTACATTAAGCTTATGATCCAAAATAGTTCTTAAAAGGATTATTATGGTAATAAATATCTTTTGTATATGTTCTGCCATTGCCTTTGTAGCTGTCTTATGAAATCCTGATGCGTTCTTCTATTGAAGAATTTTCTACACGTGCCGTAGCAGAGGTCATACTCTGAGATTTTAATGAAAAATTATGACAATACCAGGACTTTGTCATTTTACATCTTTGGTTACAATGGCACTAAATCAGCAAACTGTTCTTTTATGATATGCGATTTTTGGCTGAAAATCATACACTCATTATTCACTATACAACTGGAATTCAGTGGTATTTTCTCTCTCTTTAGATTAATTCACTCAGCAGCAGATAAAGGCTGGCTAACGTTCATCCACTATGTCTGAACAGATTCCAGGCTCAGATTCCTGCTGTTTGTTACAGGCTTGTCAATTTTTAGCAGTTTAAGGCTTCTGCATTGCAGAGTTTTGTGTTCACAATGTTTAAGCACACATAATCCAGCTCTACAGTTACATATAGGGTTGCAAAGGGGCGGAGAGTTTCCGGTAAATTTCTGCTTAATCCGGAACTTAATCTGGGGAATTTTGGGAATATTCAAAATTGGAAACTTTACGGGAATTTATGGAAATTTACAGGCATTTACGGGAATTTATGGGAATTATTTAGAAATATAGGGTAATGTATATAAACTATATCATATACAAACATAAATAAACATTTTGTTTGGTCATAAGCAGACATGCATGCAAGGTAATACAAATTTTAAAAATGACGTCTTGACTGATAAGTAGAACTTTAACTGATTCTTTCACTGAGTAACACAAAATCATAATAAACATTAGTCCCAATCAAAATGTAAAATGAAGCATTTTTCTCAAGCTTATTAGGTCTCTGCTTCTGTGTAGTCAAGGCCTAGAAAATGGAGGTGATGTAAAGAACAATGTAAAGCAGAATAAGGCATTAATGCATGCTTAATAAGTACTAATAAATAGCCAATATTCTATTAATATTCATGCTAATAAGCAGCTAGTTAAATGACCCTAAAATAAAGTGTTACTGTGCATGTTATGGAAGAATGCACGTACATGCAGGGGGTTTGGCCTCAGTGGCCCTCCAGTAAGCAGTGTGCTGTGTGCAAGTGACCGAGGAATGCAGGGTACAAATTCAACTTAAACTGCATTAAATCTTGTTGTTTTAAACAAAATCATGCTGCTAGATTTTTTTAACTACATTTAAGTTCCTTGTTATAGGCAACTCTGCATTTTTAAAAAATTCCCAGTTTATTCCCATATATTCCTGTTAATTCCCATATATTCCTGTTAATTCTCATATATTCCCGTTAATTCCCATATATTCCTGTTAATTCTCATATATTCCCGTTAATTCCCATATATTCCCGTTAATTCCCATATATTCCCGTTAATTCCCGGGAATATATTCCCGTTAATTCCCGGGAATATATTCCCGGAATTTTGCAACCCTAGTTACATACCGAGTCAAAACCAAATTTACTCGAACAGTTAACAAAAAAAAATAAAGCATAAAATAGCACTGCTTTGAGAGGCAGGACTCGAGTGACCTGCTTTTTTATTTGAAGCAAACTTCCGAGGAGAACATCAGTCCATGGCTGTTCACCTGCACCAACACAAACAGTGTGAGTTTTTCCAGTCTGCATTTCATTAAAGCCTGTAGCTGCTCTGGGCCATGTTTGGCTCCAGTGTTTGCTGAGAAAGATGACCCTTTAACGTTTTATGTGACTCACCTGACACATGTCAGGCATCTGTTTCAAGAGCCCAAGCGCAGAAGCTGAAGTGTGACTCCAGAGCCCTGACTGCAATGTTTTTGCCCACTGTAGCAGATGGACTCATTAATTTCAGCTTGTTGCCTTTGTGTATGGTGTGCGTGTGTGTGTGTGTGTGTGTGTGTGTGTGTGTGTGTGTGTAGTTTTGTACTTTTGTCCTTGCTGTTGGCAGTTTTTTGGATGGATATGTCATTTTCTTTATTATTCTGACACACACAACACACACACACACACACACACCTATGGTGTGTTGTAGCTCCAGGCGAACCCTAGGCATCTACCCATGCCTGTCTGCAGTAGGTCTCTTCAGGAGATTCTCACTTCATGTTTTCATCATTAAGCCTTAAGATTCTCTCTATGCCTTTTTTCCCCACCATGCCTTTATAACAATGTAAGACCTTTCTGAATCATGCTGTCCATCACATAAATCATTCGCACCCTGTTTTGTTAAGATCCCAAAAAGAGAACTAGCCCTAATTTGCATAAGCAGTTACAGAAGAGAAAACTAATACTTGCCCTGCTTGTGTAACATTACTTATAGTATATTCTATTCAAGGGCATGGTAAGCCATGTAAAATAATCTAAAAATAAAAAAATGAATATAAGATAAATGAATGAGATATAAAGCATCTATAGAAAGGAAGTTATTCACAGGCATTTTGTATTCTCTGGCATTAGAGATTATAAATATGTGGCTAAATTCACATATAAAACTAGTCCTTCCTACAGCTGTTGTATATAGTCAAGTGGAGGTTTTGAGCTACTCATAAATCAGTGTAAGTTCATTTTCGCCGTTTATTACCACAGACGAGAGCAAAAATTGGTGTGAGTTGCTAGCATACACTCTCTCTCTCCAGTCAGTCAGAGCAGCACTGTCTAGTTGTGGCTGTCTGTGTGTTCATGTATGTGGAAGAGGGCAGATAGCGCTTTCCTCTGGGACTCAGTGGGTTAAAATTAACCTATATTCCTTCCTCAACATTTTGTACCGAACTCATTCTCAACTCAGTTTTGATTTCAAGTCTCCACAGATTTACAACAAAAAAGATGTAAGAAAGACTCTTACACATCACTGAGGTCTTTCAGATGACTTGGCAGCTCTGTTCTGTATGAAGTCACTCCTCATCACTTTCCCCATGTGCTTGAACTTAATGACTGAAAAGTCCTTTGGAGCTCAGTGGAAGTAGTCATTAGTAATAGTGCTTCAGCGTTCAGGAGACCATGTCAGATATGCTGTTAGATCTGGGAGAGAGAAAAGAAGGTAGGAAGTGTAGAGCAGGATGAAAAAAGGTCCGGAGGGGAATCAGATGTCATTTCAGACACGGGATTCCACCAAGGGTGAATTCTGTGTCTCAGCTCACAACTGTGTCGAGTTCAAACGCCTCAGTTGACTGCCAGGGTCATACTTGCTTGTGTTTTAAATCCAGGGAGGGACTTAAAAGGATTATTGTCTTATATCTAGTGTCAACTCAGTGTGGAAATTTGGTGCTTAATGCAGCTTAGAAAGAATGCAAGAACATAATGATCAGAATGACTAGCTAACTTGTTTTTCCATGTTCCCGTGAGGACTGAACGAAGGATGAGCCGGTATTCTAGGATTTTTGACTAGTCGTTTGATCAAGATGTAAATCATTTTGGTTTTAAATGATAAAAGTGTGTTCTCCTCAGCAGTGTGGTGGTGGTGGTGCTGCTTATCGATGCTGTGAAGCGGAAATGCTTTCACCTCTGTCACCTCACCGCCCTATATTTGTTTTTCTAAATAAAGCTATGTAAGCCATAGTAGCTTGGGAAAGGATTTGTTGTTGCTAAGACCCCGGCGCTAACATAATTCAGATGTTATTATGAACATGACCTTTTCATGACCAGAAGAAGTCTTTATTATCGCCACATATACATCAGAGCATAGTGGAATCTTTACATGTCTTTGCATGTCCCAGCACAGGGGCAGCTATGGAGCAGACAGGGTTAAGGGGTTTTGCTCAGTTGCCCAACAGTGGCGGTTTAGCAGTGCTGGGATTTGAACCATGACCTTCTGTTCAACAACAGAGCTTTAATCACTTGAGCCACCAATCAAGCTCATGAATGAGTTTTTTTGTCTTTCTTTTTAATAACTGTTTGTAAAAGCTGCTTAGAAATAGTACTTTTGCCCAAAATGCCAGCATGTGGATTAAAGCTTTCTTCCTCTTTCAGGTTACCGTATGCAGGATATTTTGGAGGGGTCTCTGGCTTAAGCAAGAAGCAGTTCCTCAAAATCAATGGCTTCCCCAATGAGTACTGGGGATGGGGAGGAGAGGACGATGACATCTACAACAGGTGACATCTCAATATGTACTGGATGTGTGGTCAGGATTCATGCCTGAACCTACGGGTCTCACACTTCACTGATGCTGTCAAGTCTATCATACACAAGCTGCAACTGGCACACATTAAACAATGTAAGGATTACAGAGTCAGATTTGATGGTTATCAATGCGGTAATACCTAATATGACGGCTTGTTTTTTTTTTTTTTTTACTCATAGCATGCAATAAAAAAATTCTTGTATAAAAGAATTATCAAGCATAATACTTAGGTAACTGTTATTCCACAATAAATATCTTTCATTTTTGATCTACAGACAGGCAAAAACTCCTAGACACAAGACACCCAGACAGACAGAAAGACATTCATGCACATAGACATCTCTCTCTCTCTCTCACGCTCACTCTGTGTCTCTCTTTTCATTCTGCCTACTTTACAGAGGGTAGTTTCTCTTGTAGCACAAGCTGCAGACATTCTCTGTTTTAAATGCATGCTGGCTCGGGCCACAGCATGGAGACAGGAGAGGAGGAGGATGCACGCTATGAAATGCCTTTTTCAGACGTTTCATTGTAACAAACAGCAGTATAACAAATGGCTTTGTCTCTGTATAACAAATGCTTCTCGCCTTTCACCCTGGTCATCCTGGTGATTGGTGAGCTGCTTCCTCCTCAGTTAAAGCAGCTGAGACAAGTGGCAGCAGCACATACCGAGATGGAGCACTCTGTAAGTGCAGAGAGACACACTGTGGTAAGATGGTCGATGCAGGGGCTAACTAGCAGAAAAAGAAATGGCAAAACTCTGGAAAAAATCCAAGGAAGTGTCTTTTTATTTACATGAGCCACCATTTTCAAACAGGTGTGAAAAAAGCCAAAGCAAAATCTCCATTGAAAATCAAAATTTAACAAAACCAAATAAGTAAATAAATAAATAAATAAATAAACTATTCAAAGTACAACTCACTCAACAAAACACAAAAGGGAATAACTAAATTGTTGGCTACTGTTCCAACAAACACCCCTTCCCCCTCTGCAACATTTCCTTTGTCTTTATCAACCTGGTCCCCTCCCTTCATATTCAAACGGACCAATCATAACACTCCATATGTTAGCAACATTATTTTACACTTCACAGATCTGATCACTTTACAAGTTACACTAAAATACAATCTACCTGTAATCAAAGGCATTATCCTTTAACAAATCACCAAAATATCTACATACAAGACATTTGTAATCCTTGCATGCTTGATCAGGTGACCCCTCCCCTTCAGGATGCTATAAAACTGGCTTCCTGTTCGCGGGCCACTCCCTATTAGGCCTTTCCTGAATCGGTAAAACAAACATTCACATTAATACACAACCATTTATTGATTTCGCCTTACTTTGGATGTTACTAGCTGTCACCATGGAATGTGCACCTTTCATGTGCCTGCTTCAAAAGTAAAACAAACACAAAATAAAGAACGTACCAAACTGTATTGTGTCTTTATTTAATCTGAACTGTGTGTGCCACATCACACACACAGATAGATATAAAAAAGATAGATCGATAGATTGAAGAACAGGCAGACAGACAAAAACTCCTAGACACAAGACACCCAGACAGACAGAAAGACATTCAAACACTTAGACATATCTCTCTCTCTCTCTCTCTCTCTCTCTCTCTCTCTCTCTCTCCCCCTCTCTCTCTCTAGTCATGTGTTGTGTAAAGTTACTGCAGTAGCTTTAATGGCTTACAGCATCAGGATTTCCCTTGAGTGTGTTTGTTCACAAGAGCTATTTTTATAGCTGATGATAAAATGGCTAACTGTTTTAAGTCTTTCTTATAGGAGCGTTAATCATGCATGAGTATGCACTGTGCTCCTGAGGTCTAGTAAATTTAGATTCATTTATGATTCATTTCTATTTCAGTTTTATAGATGTTGTCCCTGTGCTAAAGCTTCACCGAGTCGTTCTGAATGCTAGCCTTTCGCTTTTTTATTAAAATTTATGCAATAATGATCCTTGACTCTCATTTCTCCTGACCATTGACCATGTACCCGAAGACATATCACTTCTTATCTCTACAACAGTGAAATGCAGTTCAGACTCCGGGTTGTTCACTGTACATTCCCTCTCTTCTCTCCCATTCTCTTCACGTTCACGGTTCCTTTTCACCGCTTCCTTTCAGAAAATAGCCGTGTTTGCCAGCTCACGGCTAAAAACCGGGATCGTCTGTCATTCTGAGCAGCGTCTATGCTCCTGAAAGGCTTGCAGCCGCACACTACTTAACTCATCACCCAAGGCGTCTTCTGCACTGTTACTGGTCAACTGAGTGTCAAAAAATACTCCAGCATCACCCAACTGCCCTCAAACTCAGCAACAAATATATCTCATGTGAGAGTCTTGAGGGAAATCTTTAGGCCTTAACATATTAGATCATTTTCTTTTTTTTAATTATAGAAAGCCATTAAATGAGGTCAGAGAAAACGACAGAAATATTGTTCTACAGTGATTTCTTCCTAATTCATGGCTTCAGCAAAGTGTTGAGCTCAAAGTTTATAAGATCTCCTGCTGGCAAATCTCTGAGGTCTGAGAGAGTTGGATGAAAGGATGTTATATAATAACTGTGATTTGGGAGATCTACGTATTATATTCTCTACATGACAGTATCCTGCTTTACGGCAAATTTTCACACTTCTAATGTTCTGTATTTGCTCCTCAAGCTACGTTTGATTCATTGGCAGCAATAACAAAATCAGCATTGCGTTTTCTACCCACAAAACTGATTGTGCCTCTGCTGAAGACTGCTCCATTTCCAATTTCACCATCTATTCTCCTCTATCAGGATTTAGGCTTGAAGAAAGATCTGAGTTTTGTATAGAGGATGGAGTACACTTTATATCACATGAATACTCATGCACACACATATGCTAATGACTTTTTTTTATATATCTAACAATAACGAAAGTCTCCTCCACAAACACACATGCAGTGCCCTTGGGCTGATTTATTTCTCACACCTGCATAATGCAATAAGAGTGTCTTTTTATATATATATATATAGAGAGAGAATCTGAACTTTGAAGGCAGTTTTTTACACCTTTTTAGCCCCTATGCACCAAATTAGATTTGCAGTGATGCAGTAGACTGATAACTGCCCAGGAACTGTCACCTTTGACTTACATCGAAGCACAGAGTTGGAAGAAAATAAGAGAATACATTTCTTCCCTTGGCAAGTTACTAATCCCCTATAGCCATGTGCAGCAAGAAGCCATGAGCATTTTAGATGCACCTGCGTCTCGAGGAAGAGGACAGAAGCCCTAGAGGGACATTTTCCTTTTCTTTATTCACAGGAGAGTAGTGAAAGTGGCACCTGGCAGAAGTGAGTTTAAATGCAGTGGCAGGAGACAGGAGACCTCTCTAGAAATTTGTGGTTGTCAGTGTGATGGAAAAAGTGAGGTGAATTATCCTGCTGTGCTCCCCAAAGTCGAGTGGGTTTGTTGTAGAGACACTGTGAAGTTTTTTCCCCACACAAACTGTCAATATTAGAAAAATATTGCAGTAACTGTCTAGGAAGTCATTTTTGCCTCATGTACTGTTGAGAGGATCTGTTTTTTTTTCTGAACCACTAAAAGGGACTGCTTACAAAAGACATATTAACACACCGACTAACTCACTGATTTGTCATTTGTGAAGCACAGCACTTGTCCAGGACATGTTTCTCTTCACCACGTGGACGAATTAATAAACTCTTACACGTAGTTTTGACAAGTTTTGGGATCAGTATTTCAGAAACTGTTGATCTCATGGGTTCATCAGGTTCACAGAATCCTGTCGTTAAAAGTCAGTAAAACGTTAAAGGTGCCCTGCCACACGTATTTCATTACTTTTTTGGTAATGTCTGAAGTTTACCATGGACTCTGTAGCATTTTTTGTGGGAATAATGCCTTGGTTACCTTGTTTCAAGCCATTCTAGTGTGGTATAGAAAGCCTGCAGGAAGACTCAGCTCGATTTGCGCCAGTTCTCATGAATATTCAAATGAGCTATGCTGCTTGGCTCCGATTGGCTAACCGCTAGGATATGAGAGCATGAATATTCATTCACCCAGCGCAATAAGTAGCCTAGGCTAGAGGAAATTTGTTTACAATCACCTTGAATTGCGGCAGAACGGCTTCTTCACAAGCCCGTTGACGTTCAGCCATCCTTGCTGTATAGGAAACTCACTGAGCTACACGAATTCTGGGGGCGCGGTCTCAAGTGGGAGAGCTCATGAATAGTAATGAGCTCAATCATTACTACGTCACACTGAGCAGCTTTTCCAACTGACCTGATTTCTCCCCTTATTTCTTTTAAGTGGCTAGAACTGACCGGGGAGGTAGCAGTTCATTTTCAAATTCACGACACAACACAAACACATATGGACCTAACACATATCAAAAAATACAAGTAAAAACAGTTTTGTGTGGAAGGGCACCTTTAATTTGGTAAACTTGGTGATGAGTAAACAAGAAAGTCGATGCTTCTTGGTTGTCTTTATTGACAGAGCATACCATGGTGACTAGCTTTGCCAGAAGTCTGGCCTGTGTTGACTAACCATAGTAGTGTATTTTTTTGAGTCGAACAATACAGTAGCTCAGGCCCTTTAGTACAAGATTCTCTGATTGATTCCAATGTAGTGGGGACTTTGAAATTAAAATCACTAGAGTGTGTTATTATGATGGCTCTGTGGAAATGTGGTTATATTTGTAAAATGTGGCTCGTTGTAATATAATATTAGAACTCATAGGAGAGTTTAACAACAAGACATGGGGAAAATAAAAGGTAAAGTCAAATAAACGTAGCGATATCCATTTGAAATGCATCAAAAACACAAAATGAATGGAAAACAAAATGGGGGAAGTACATACGAAACAGTACACAAGCAAAACCCAGTTCATAGTCAAACAGTCCAGGGTCCAGGGCAGAGCAGAAATACAACAAAAACAGAAAACCGGAAGAATGGCTAGAAATACAGAAGGCTTGGTCATGTCAAGGCAAACAACACGGAGCATTTACTACACAAAGAAAGCACTGCAGATATAAAGTGTGAGTGAGCAACACACTGAATAAGCAGCAGATGTGCATAATTAAATGTCTGGCATTTGTGAGCGGATGAGTTCTGATGGCTGATGGGAGTTTGAGTCCGTGGCAGGCATGTTTTTGTTGGTCATGAGTTAGCAGAACCTGTGTTGTGACATTAAATCTCTAATGTGAGTTCACTTGCTTCCGTTATCGGGTAAGTTTGTTGTAAGTATTATAATAATAATAACAATCTAGTCCTGTTAAGTGATTTGGATTAACTTGTGCTCAGGGATTAATTGTTAGATATAAATGTACATAAAACAACATTGATGCCAAACCAGTTTCTTTATACTGTATGATTTTATTAGAGTTCCATTTAAGAGCAGCAGGAAACAGGAGGTTTGATTCCTGGCCAGAGAACCAAGCAGCTACTGAGGGGTTCACACTTAGTGCCAGTCCCACCCAGATCAAATGGGACGGTCTGGTGTAAAACCTAGGCCAAAATCCAATACGCAGATCGGACAATTACAGCGATTGGCAGACGCCTTTATCCAGAACAATTCCTTTATACAGCTGAGAAGCTGAGGATCAAGTGCCAAACAGTAGCAGCTTAGTGATCCTGCGATTCAAGCTCACAGTTTTCCATTCAATAGTCCTTTAACAGGAACGTGTGAATTAATGAGCTTGTGTGTGGCTTCCTTGAAATCGGTTTCCACTACCGGAGCAAAATTAGACCGAACCTTTGGCTATACTGCGTCCTAAATATCACTTAGACTCAATATTCATTTTTTTATAGAACTGTCATATTAAAGCAATATCCCACTTGTAGTCCTGCAGTTATCTTGAATATCCTGAGCCATTAAGCTGGCTCTGCAGGCTCAGTCTCGCTGATACTGAGTCTTAACTACACTCTTACTTGTGCAATATTGCTTAAATCTTTGAGTCTATTTTATTAACCTGTAATGTTGTATTTGTCTTCTATGTGCAACGTTGCAGTACAGTCTCAAAGGCCAGCAAGTTTTGATAAATGCTTGTTCTTCACAAGGTATATTATTACTCTACGGTTATTCTCATAAAAGTGCCATAAAGTCCATGGAAAAAAAGCTATTCAATTATTCCTCACATTTATGTGTTTGCTTATTATGTGTGTGTGTGTGTGAGAGAGAGTGTGTGAGTGTGTCTGTGTGTGATGGTTATTACAGTGATTACAGTGTAAAATAAGTGGCTGCATCCATCAGATATTTGTCTCCTGGTTAGTTAGCAAAACTGCTGATTTACACACACACACACACACACACACACACACACACACACACACACACACACACACATACAGATTCTTGTATACTCTGCCAGGTTTATAGTTACAGCTGAGAGAGATAAAGGTACTAGTAACAGCTGTGCTATTCCAGACTTGTATATCACACATCCTCTGGGATATATCAGACACACAGAGACACACACACACAAACATCACACAAAATTTACACAGTCAGAATCACACTAACACAAGTTTTGCTCAATTTAATCTGACCCTCCCTCTCTTTCTGTCTCTCACACAAGCTTGCTCTGTCAGGTTCCCTCTCTCTCTCTCTCTCTCTCTCTCTCTCTCTCTCTCTCTCTCTCCCTCTCTCCCTCTCTCTCTCTCCCTCTCTCTCTCTCTCTCTCGCTCGCTCGGTCATGCTCTATGCACTGTTCCTCTTTCTTTCTCTCTCAGATCGCTCTCTATGCTTTTATTTCAGCTCTGCCAGAGGAGACATGAATCAGTTCTAATGATTCCAATTCCCTCCGTCTCCATGGGTCTAATGCAATTAAATGAACAGCAGAGCAGTTTGAGAGAGACGACGTACAGAAATCCACCACTAATCCAATCAGAGAGAGAGAGAGAGAGAGAGAGAGAGGGATGGATGGATGGATATTCAGTCAACAGTATTCATTCTAAGTCTCACTATTCTTAAGGAAATGGTCTTCTCATTACTTAAATATGGCATCTTCAGCTATTTCAGCAGCTCCATATAACACAGGTGTGGACTTCATGTCGACATTTAATGATTGCTGGGTGAACTTTTTCTCTCCCTTCTTCTTTTTCTCTTTATTATGGAAATACTCCCGCACTTTTTTTTTTTTTAACACAAGAAGCTATCAAGAATATCACATACTTATGTGTGATTAACACATAATAAGCTGAAGGCATTTCTCTCTACTGAGAGAAGTGTGAAAAACCTGTTTACTCTAAATGCACTTAGATCTAGAGACAAAAGTCAGTTGTTAAACTCGGATAACTGTTTAAAATATGTTTGCCCACACTGACGCCAATGTTGCCAACGCTTATGCTACAGCACCTATAAACATCGCTCCCTCTACAGACTCCTGCTATTTTTTCCTCTATCTTGAAGTTAATGAGACAAACACACGAGAACCCACAAGAAGTAATATGACAATCTGCATTTTTTGTCTTATTGCGAAAAGTGAAAATGTTACGATAACGAATATAACTATACAAAAATACATCATGATGTGATGAATTCATTCATTTTGTTGACAGTTTAACTCTTTTACCCTGAGAGGAAAAAAAACTAAAAAGCCTAACCTTAAATTAAATTGTATGTGTGTGTTTATATACTGTCTGTGTGTGTTTATATAGTGTGTGTGTTTATATACTGTTTGTGTTTATATACTCTGTGTGTTTATATACTGTCTGTGTGTGTTTATATACTGTGTGTGTTTATATACTGTTTGTGTTTACAGTATATACTGTCTGTGTGTGTGTTTATATACTTGTGTGTGTTTATATACTGTCTGTGTGTGTGTTTATATACTGTGTGTTTATATACTGTGTGTGTTTATATACTGTGTGTGTGTTTATATACTGTCTGTGTGTGTGTTTATATACTGTGTGAGTGTGTGTTTATATACTGTGTGTGTGTGTGTTTATATACTGTGTGAGTGTGTGTTTATATACTGTGTGTGTGTTTATATACTGTGTGTGAGAGAGTGAGTGTGTGTTTATATACTCTGTGTGTCTGTTTATATACTCTGTGTGTGTTTATATACTGTGTGTTTGTGTGTTTACTGTATATACTGTGTGTGTATGTGTTAATATACTGTGTGTGAGTGTGTGTTTATATACTGTGTGTGTTTATATACTCTGTGTGTGTGTGAGGTGTGTGTTTATATACTGTGTGTGTTTATATGGTGTGTGTGTTTATATACTGTGTGTGTTTATATGGTGTGTGTGTTTATATGGTGTGTGTGTTTATATAGTGTATGTGTATACTGTGTGTGTGTTTATATAATGTGAGTGTGTGTGTTTATATAGTGTATGTGTATACTGTGTGTGTGTTTATATAATGTGAGTGAGTGTGTTAATATACTGTGTGTGTTAATATACTGTGTGTGTTTATATAGTGTATGTGTATGCTCTGTGTGTGTGTTTATATAATGTGAGTGAGTGTGTTAATATTCTGTGTGTGTTAATATACTGTGTGTGCGTGTGTTTATATACTGCGTGTGTGAGGTGTTTGTTAATATACCGTGTGTGTTTATATAGTGTATGTGTGTATACTCTGTGCATGTGTCTGTGTGTGTGTTTATATAATGTGTGAGTGTGTTAATATACTGTGTGTGTGTGAATATACTTTGTGTGTGTTTATATATTGTATGTGTGAGTGTGTGTTTATATACTGTGTGTGTGAGGTGTGTGTCTATATACTGTGTGTTTATATGGTATGTGTGTTTATATAGTGTATGTGTGTATACTCTGTGTGTGTGTTAATATACAGTACTGTGTGTTTATATACAGTGTGTGAGTGTATGTTAATATACAGTGTGTAAGCGTGTTTATATACGGTGAGTAAGTGAGTGTGTTTATATACTATGAGTAAGTGTGTGTGTGTATACACTGTGTGTATGTTTATATATTGTGAGTATACTGGTATAAAGGGTTAAGTCGAGTTCTGCCAGGCCACATCACACCACCTCATAGTTGATTAATGTTCTGTAACACCATGTCCTTCTGGAATTGAATCCTTATATAACAGTAATAAGAGACTGAGACATGAGAATGAAAAAACCTGTCCTCATGTTATTTAATCCAGCTTTTAAACACCAATGCCCAATAAAATGTCATTCTGGCTGTTTAACTTTTTTTCTGAGCTTTTGAGGATTTCTTTTCTTTTCTTTTCTTTTGTTTTCTTTTCTTTTCTTTTCTTTTCTTTTCTTTTCTTTTCTTTTCTTTTCTTTCTTTCTTTCTTTCTTTCTTTCTTTCTTTCTTTCTTTCTTTCTTTCTTTCTTTCTTTCTTTTTCTTTCTTTCTTTCTTTCTTTCTTTCCAATCTTTGAATAGAATCTTTAAAGATTTTTACAAACTGAACAATCTTCAGTCATTTAAAACTTATTATTTCTTCAAAATATAGATTAGCAATTAATTATAAATACTTTGGTATTTCACAGATGAGTGGCAGTAGCACAAAAGACAGGTTATTTATTTTTCTTGACAACGTGATGAGTTTTGTAAACCCCACTGTTTATCTGCGCTGGGTTCTTCAGAGTCAATCTCGTGTCATCGACTTCTTTTAGTTATCCCCTTTAGCTAGAACTAACATTAGGAAAAAAAATTAAGCCTCTGTTTCATGATAGATAGATAGATAGATATTTTTTTTATATATATTTTTATTATATACATTATTATTATGTAGAGAAGATATAACAATGTACAGTGTGGAGCAAAACTGCAAGGTAATCACAGGAAGTGAAGTGTTAGTGAGACATCAGGGTCCTAGAGCTGTAGTGTAGAATTTATGGTTGGGGTTAAAAAACAAATGGCTCTGAACCTGCTGGTTGTGGTGTGGATGGTCCTGTAACTCTTTCTGGATGGAAGGAGGTTGAAAAGTTTGTGACTAGATTGGTAGGAAACCTTAATGATTTTGTACACTGTGGGGCTCAAGTGGTTAAGACTCTGGGCTGTTGATCAGAGGACCAGGGTTTAAGCCCCAGCACTGCCGAGCTGCCACTGTTGGGCCCTTGAGCAAGGCCCCTAACCCTCACTGCTCCACGGGTGCTGTATCATAGCTGCCCCTGTGCTCTGACCCCAACCTACAAAGTTGGGATATATGAAGAAAAGCATTTCTTGTGCTGTAATGTATATGCGACAAAATAAAGGCTTTTGTACTGTGCTGAAGAGTCTAAGGGCAGGAAGTTGGGAGTCAATGATTGCACTCTTTACTTGGCAAGATCTAGAAGAAGTAGCAACAGCTAGTAACACTAACAGACCTAAGATTTAAACTTCTCATGCATCACAGGAGCTTGCTTGCTGTCTTCCTCCTGCAGGAGATGCAATCAACTAGATAAGATGTTTTGATCAGTTTGTTGAGTATAGAATGAAGGATTTCTCCTTTGCATTGCTGAGCCAGATCAATAGAGAGGGGTATTAATGACATTAATGTGAGTGCGAGTGCAGAAGCAAAAGATTTTATCTTCACTCTGTAAACCCAGTAGAATAAATATTTCTATTTAGAACAATTTTCAGTATCAACTGTTTCAACAGCATTTGTCTGAAAAGTCCTTTTATGGGTTGAAATGTTCTATGCTGAGCTTTTACTACACAGTCTATTATTGTTATTATTATTGTGCACTGCAGTTCGAAATGATTACCAACCATCTCTGTGAATAATATACAGTAGGAGTTGTTGTTTTGTTGGGTGAGACAGCTTTCCTTCAATATACATCCTCATACTTACCCTCGGGATCGCTGTATAAATAAACATTTTAAGAAAAGCAGTGTGATTCCTGGACACAAGCTCGGCTGAGACAGCATCATATAAACAGTGTCTACTGATTCTGAGCTTTGTTTATTTACACAAACAGGATCGAGTTCCATCGTGGCTGAACATCTCGAAAAGTGGAGATCGTGATCACATGGCTGCTTCTTCTGATGATTTTTTTCCATGTTTGATTCTGCTAACCATTTGTGTGTACGTGTGTATACATCTGTGCAAGTGGGAGCATGTATGTGTGTATGTGTGTGTGTGTGTGTGTTTAGGGGTGCATGCGTTTGTGGGAGCATGTATGTTTGTGTGTGTGGATATGTGTGCTTGTGGGTGTCTGTGCTTGTGTGTGTGTTTTTGTGGGTGCTTGTGTGTGTTTGTGAGTGAGTGCGTGTGTGTGTGTGTTTGTGGGTGCATATGCTTGTTTGTGTGTGTTTATGGCTGCATTTGTGTGTTTGTTAGTGGGATTAGTGGGAGTAAAATTTGTGTGATGTTTGTGTAGGTGTTTGTGAGTTTGTGTATGTGAATGGGTTTGTGTGTTCGTGAGGTTTTTTTCTGTGGATATTATACTGTTTGTGTGAACTGGGGATTCCAACAAAAACTCCTTATGATCCTTTGGGACTCTTTTTCTTGGATGTGTTTGAAAGGGTGACACAGTACACTACAGATAAGTGTGAGCTCTGAGTTTAGTTTACAGCCTTTAGTCTTGTCGTGTCTGGCAGTATACAGTGTGCCTAAACTACAGCTCATAGAAGATTTAACCACAGTTTGTCACTCGCCACCTTCTGTGCTTGTCTTTTTATTACGTTCATGTATTTCTACTACGATTCATCTGAATTCCTATGTGAGTTGTAGGGTTTTCCTACATGTAATTTCCATCCTCAGTAAGTCTATCTGTATGTAAGCATTCACACAGGTATAAATAGAAAAGCAAAAGGACATGAGGTATGAGAGATATGAACAAATTCTGACAACAGAGCACATAATCATACCATCCACAGTACTCAGTATATGTGGAGAAGAGAAGCTGTTATTGCATGTCCCATAGCAACAACCAATTCGAGCAGCAAGGGATGTGTCGTATTCATCTTCTTTTGAAATGTAATGATCTGAATTGCTTTCCCTGGGAAGTATCTAATATTTGTCTCTCTCTCTCTCTCTGTGTGTGTTTTGTCTTTCGTCGTCTCCTTCTCTGCAAGGATTACACTGAACGGGATGAAGGTGTCTCGGCCGGATGTGAAGATCGGCCGCTACAGGATGATCAAGCACGAGAGGGACAAGCACAATGAGCCCAATCCCCAGAGGTGAGCTCTGACTTTACAACACACCACAGCATTAACCCACACACTGCCTGGTGGCATCCTCACTTAACCTGCCTCTTTGTGCAGACATCATATTCACTCCCACTCTTTGTTTTCTCTTATATTGATCTAAAATGTCTTGAGGCCAGTGATGAAAATTTTGCATTTCACAGGCGTTTCATGTGAACGTTGGCAGGTAGCGTTTCCTTCTCTGCTGTTCTGAGGAGGTGTAGGAGGTGCTGCTTATTTAATTGTCTTTGCAGTAGGTGAACACTGCCAATAGACTTAAAGGTTTCTTCCTTGTGTAGAATGTAGAGACTAGCAACAAAAATGGCCTGAAACACCTGTCTATCTGTCTGTCCGACCATCCATCTGTCTGTCTGTTTGTTTTTCTGTGTCTGTCTGTCCATTTATCTGTCTGTCTGTCTGTCTGTCTATCTTTCTATCTATCTATGATGTTTTATCTGTTGAGGCTCTGCCATGGTATTATTACATTTTGAGTTGTAGAGACAGAGCAAGACACACACACACACACACACACACACACATAATCATTTTTCTATTTTCTATTGCTTTATTTTCAATGTTCAGATAATCAAACTACCATATTCTTTGTCATTTTTTCCTTTTTTTATTTTATTTTAATCTTTTGGTTTGTTTTAACCTTGATGTTTAGATCAAATGACAGTATTCCATGTTTTTTTTTTGTTATTTTTGTTATTCTTTATTCTTTATTTTAGATTTTGTTCTCTCAGATTGTATCTAAAAACAGTTTTTAGAAAAGAGAGCGAGAGAGAGAGAGAGAGAGAGAGATTACCTTAATTACTTTGATGATCTCATCTTTGTGGGTGAAAACTGTAGCTACGTTGCCTTTGTAACTTGATAGAAGAGGCATGAATGGTGTTATTGGGCAATAATTCTCTTAATTCACTATAGCCACATCCCACCACTCCATCTGTGATTTTGCTGTTCTAGCGTGTCACAGTGTGCTTTATTCTTTAGCTAGCGACTAAACAATTTCAGCACACGACTAGAAGACAATATTTTTTATTTTGCTATGAAGCTGTACAGCGGTTGTGAACTGTTAACCTTAACGTTGCAGTGCATATAAATACAAATCTGTTCTTCCTACATTCACTCACACGCTTGATCGTGCACGTTTATGCTGAGCTAAGTGCTTTCGGGATATAAATGGCTATTGATGAATATAAAAAAAAAGGGGGCTAATCAATGCGTCTGGGGTTGAATGTTGTTGCAGAGATGGATCGTTCTCAGGGAAAAAGAATGCACTGTAGAGCAGCAAATTGCAAAACAATTCCAGCGGCTGCTACAAGCAGTCAGAGGTTGGCTCTCTCCTTATCAATCCTAGATACAGCTGTGGGTAAGAAAGCAAGACGAACGTGTGGGGCATCCATTAAAAGTTGGCAATGGGCTTTTCTCCACTTAGAACCATTCACTGCTGACACTCACGTTCTTTCTCTCTATTTTTCACTCTCCTGCTTTGCCGTAACTGCATCTGACTCTCATGCATGTTTCAGAGCATTAAAATAAGATTTTGACCAGCTATAACAAAAAATATGCTAATCCTAATCACCAGACTAATTACATCTATTGAGCTATTCTCTCATGATTTTTTTGTTTTTTTTGCCCTCACCAAAGGAGTTAATGGAAATAATGAGCACCACCCACTCCATTAGCTTCATACGCGCTGACACTGATGAACTCGAGCCATCGGTTCTGCTTCCACATTCGTTTCACATTCGTTTATCGTGCTTCAGATAGACCGACAGGCCAACAACCACCCGTGCACACTCTTATTCCAAAAAAAAAAAAAAAGCCTTAGTAACCTTTGACCTGTCTTTCTTTAGGAACACACACTAAACTGGAAGTGTCAAGCAGGGCGATGCAGAGTTACACGCCTTGTTAATGGATGGGATTATATTCAGCCCTGCGGTAACTCGCTCTTTTGTAATTTTCAGGGTTCATTGTAATTGCAGCTGCATTCATATTCCCAAGACAATTGGAAAAAGCTCAGTGCAAGGCTATTAAGTGCTGCGTGAGACAAACCCCACCATACAAATGGGCACAACCGTCTATTGGGAGGTAATAGTCAATGGAAATTGTTCATCAATTGGTCTAATTTTCCCCACGCTCCCACTTCGCGTGGTCCTTTTTTAGAGCTTTATCATTCCATTGTTCTCAGCAGCCGAAAAAAATCAGATTGCTGTCATATTCTTCACTTCGCCAATAGATATTCGTTTTATGAACGCTTCAAAATATGTGTCAGAATACATTGTGATATTTCAGATTGTAAGGTGTAAGAAACTGGAGCATGACGACTAACACAGACTGAAGGAGTCAAGCAGAACTCTAAAATTCATCAGTCACCTCAGCTGTTTTATCAAAGGAGAAAATACCTAAATAGTCCATATAAATAGTGTTACTTCTACTACTACTAATAATAATGAATATAGACTTGTGCAGCAATTACTGTGGTTGAAGCACTTTAAGAACTTTGCAAGCGTAGAAAATATTATTTATTATTTAGGAAGCATGTAAACATTGAAATTGGAGCTTGGAACAAGACTGACACACTGCGCTACACCAATGTGCTTGTAAATTACAGCATTTTAACATGGCTGATGCCCAAAATGGCTGAGAGTAAAGGTAACAATCGTCATTTTTTTTTTCTTCAGATCATGTAACCAGTAGGTGGTGCTGTTCTGAAACTGCTCATGTATCCTCAGGTTGTTCCTCAAGTTTGTTGCCAATACACCAAAACATTACAAAGAGATAACCTCAGTCATTTTGCTGCGATCAGCGTATTTGTTGATGTATTATACACGAAAGAGCTAGATCTCTCAAAACTCTTTTAAATAACTTTTGGTCTTTACTCAATAGAGACAAGTAGCTAGTATATGGTTCCCAGTAAACAGTCTAAGAGAAGATTACGAAAGTGTGGAAATGGAATCAGGGATTGACGTTTGTTTTAAGCCAAAGATTTCACTAATACAAGAAACTTGCGTCTGTAACAAAGATTCAAAGACAAAAATTCATTGGCATTTTGGTAAATTGTTTTGTTTTGATCAATGTAGCGCCATCTTTTAGCCATCTGGAGCAAGAGTTTACACTGTTGTAGACCAGCAAACAGATTGTATTAGAATCCTCTAAAGTTTCAAGTGTCTAGGTCTTAAGGTTTGGGCTTTACAGTAAGTAAGTCAAAAAAACAATAGTAATAATAATAATGTTGTTAAAATGATTTTTTGTCTTCATAAATTTCTGATATTTTTTTTTTGCTGGTTTGCGATATAAAAAACAATTAATACTTAAAAGAAGAGTTTCCTCAGAGTCCCATGGGTTTGTGTATTTTTAATGAATTTTCATTGTTCCTGTGTAAAGTTAGATGCTGACAGCACAGAATGATCTTGCTTTTGCAGTGATAAAAGTTCAACAGTCTCAAACAATCTTTCAGAATTTACTGCTAGCATTTAAAAACAAACGCCCAAGAGATATTGTGTCACTCCCCCCTTTTTTTTTTGGAGACTTGGAGACCTCACCGTAGACAAATAGAAAAAAAAAAAAGCCGCAATCAATGAAAGTTAAATCTTGGGAACTGGTAATAATACACTAAAGATTTCAGTTCAGAATTTCATAACAAAATAAATCTTAGACACGAGTGAAGATCACGTGTTAATTAGAAAAATGACTGTAAATGGAAAATAGGGCAAAAAAAAAATGCAAAACGTATCATGATGTTAATCTTGTATTCCGAATCTGTAATTCTTGTCTATTTTTAGCCAAAAATCTTCACGGATAAAATATTCAGTTATTTCAGTACATCAGCTTTACCTGTGAGTCCTGAGGGTGTCGCACCTGAAGGAGTTTTTTGAGGTTAAAGTGACCTTGAAGCATTTCTAGATGTTTTGAAGCAAATATACAGATCAGAATCAGCGAATATTGTATTGATTGTTCATATACTGACAAGACACACACACAAACACACACACACACACACACACACACCTCTTCTCATTAGCTCATTTGGGCATTATTTCAAAATGTCTTATTCTGCAGGGATTAGTTTGAGATAAAAGACACAAGAAGGTTATAAGACATTCAGCTCGTGTCGTTCCTTTTTATTTCCGACTGACTATGTGTTTGTTTTGATTAGGGCTGGTTATCTCACGTATAAGAAAAGTGCTGCACCTTATCTTAAGGATGGATTAATTCGGAGTCTAATCTTGTATGAAAAGGCCGCATTTTATAGTTTGTATTTCTGTGTACTTCCTCTAGTTTTCTAAAACTCCTAATAGCACCCTAATTCTGTTCACCAGCAAACGGACGAGTTTGCACAGAGAGAGTGAACTCATAGAAGTCCTGTGTTATGATAATAGTGGCCTGCCCTTAGATGAAATCCAGAGCAAGAGAGAGAGGGAGGTGGAGAAAATGTGCTTGAGTTCTCCAGGCGAAGCCGGTGTTTACCTGCTGATGAATGTTTGCCCTCTTTTCCACTCTATCACTGCCATCACTGCCTTTGTTTTGGTCACTCCAGCAAAAGAGCTGCAGCCTCAGTAATGAGACACCACGTTCGCCCGAGGAAGACATCACGCTATTTATCAACATTGCACTGATTAGTTAACATCGCTGCCGCCTGAATATTAACTCCAGTCTAGCATGAGCGCTCTCATAGACGCTGAAGCCGCTCCACCTGAGGACATAAATCGTCAGCTACGGCCACTCTGGCGGCTCTAATAGGCTTTGTAGCTTGTCTGATGATATGAAAGCTGATAGCAGGGTATAAATCATGCCAGTTTTTATGAAGACTTGTTTAACCGTGCTCCCTTATGACTCGACTTCTATAAGAAAAGTTCAACGTCAATTACGAAGAAGAGCTTCAAGGAAACATTAAGAAATGAGAAGACGGGCCTCAGGGATGAGGACTGCAGGATATCTTTCGGGTCCATATTGTTGTGAAATGTACTTCTAGACAAATACAGGTTTTAGGGGAAGTAAGGACTCTGGGACTTGTGTTCTGGTACATTAGAAAGTCTTTGAATGAGTTGTAGTTGTTCTTTCAGCCGTTATATTTGCTATAGCCTATAGTCAGATTAGAGATGCCATTCAGTTTACAACCATGTCACTGGACTGGGGAGGAAACCAGAGAACACAGAGGAAACCATCAAGGCATGGGGAGAACATGCAAATTACACACACACACACACACAGAGCAGAGCCGGGAATCAAACCCCTAACCACCAAAACACCATACCACCATGTGCCCCAGTGCAACTCACCACTCTGAGTGGCTCATCCTAGATCTTAGAAAATCCATTTTGTAGCCAAAAATTCTTCCTTTGCTGAGTTTATTGCCTTTTTCTTTCCTTCTTTACTGACATCAAAAGATAGAAATAAGAAATAGGTAGAAGCTTGTGAAATCAAAACCATATTTGTCCACGAATCTGTGTAATCTTTATTTATAAGTAACCTTTTTGTCTGTGTTCAGATATTAGATTTGAAGTACTTTAGAGTTTTGTAAGCCAGATTGTCAAAATATCTTTGTAAAAATGTTGGAAGCAAAGAGCATAAAAAAAAAAATTTACAAAGAGAATGTAACAAAACATAATGTGCCATGCAGAAGCTGGAGAAACCATTATTCCTGACATCTAGCACTTAAATGATCTGTTTTATAATATGGGTTTGCTTTCATGTAACTAAAATAGCAACTCTGTGCTACTTTATTTCTTTAGTTCTAGACAGAATGAGTACTATTTTGTTTTTAAATGTTTATTATGGAGATATCTTGATTAGCTTATTTCTCTTTTGTATCTAATAAGATATTTCCATGCACTCTAGCTTATGGGCCAGTACGTTAAATATAGAGCTTAATGAACATCTCTGAAGGAAAACAATAAACAAATGTTTTTGTACGTTTTTTTTTTTTGGCCGTGTTATAAAATCTATCATAACCTATCGGTCATAAAACAGAACGTTTCAGATGTCAAGCTGTCATGGCATCAGATATTATGGTACCCGTCACGGCAATTAATGATGATGTTAATATGACACTCGTATCATTGGATTTAAATCATCAGTCATTTTCCTTGACATATTAATGACATGGGAACATTAATCAGATCTGTAGACCAATAGATGGTCTATGAATGCATATACAGTATGTGCCATTAGTAGCATGTTTTTTGTCTGTTTGCTTATTAAATTAAGATCTTATGGTTTGTGGTTTTAATTAGATTCTGTTATGCCACAGTGCTGTAGAGTTTTGAACTCTGGTTAGTTTTCACTTCTCAGTCCCCTTGTATTCATGCTTACACTCTGATTCATCATTGCTAAACTAACAGCTAATCCACAGCCTAAAAATACATGGATTAAAGTAACAAAGGGAAAACGTATAATATAAACATTGATATAGTGAGGCTTTCACTATACATTGACAGAAGGAGTCTCCAGTTAGAGCACATAATAACGTAATAACTGGAGAATCTTCAGGAGGGAGGATTATATTCTGTGTTGTTTCTTGCTACATTTTTGTCTGACTTGTGAAGATTAAGAGAACATGAGGGGACAGTTATGCAAAGTAAAATGTTTGAGCATTTATGTTTGTGTTCTATAGTGTTCGCTAGGTAGCACATTTCACTCATTATTCCCGTTCCCCAGTGGTCTTTTGTAGAACATCGCTTTGCCTCTGGTACATCAGTATAAGGGAATGTGGTAGCTTAGGGAAGTCGTTCCCTAATGGTTAGAGAGTTTGGCTCCTATCGGTAAGGTGGTTGTTCGAGTCTCGGGCCGGCAATACCAAGACTGAGGTGCCCTTGAGCAAGGTACCGAACCCCTCCAACTGCTTCCCGGGCGCCGCAAGATAAATGGCTGCCCACTGGTCCAGGTGTGTGTTCACGGTGTGTGTGTTCACTGCTGTGTGTGTACACTTTGGATGGGTTAAATGCAGAGAACGAATTCTGAGTATGGGTCACCATACGAAGCTGTATGTCACGTCACGTAGTGTTTAAGGTGTTGAACTACTGACCGGATGGTCATGAGTTTGAATTGGGATCCTGGGGGTCCACCAAGCTGCCACTGCTGGGCCCCTGAGCAAGGCCCTTAACCCTCAATTTCTCAGTTGTATAAATTGAAATAAAATGTAAGTCTCTCTGGATAACGGTGTCTGCTAAATGCTGTAAATGTAAAAATAAAGTATAAGAGTAAACCTGTTTTTATAGGGGGAAAAAGTGACATTTGAGATGTGGGCTAGAGAACTGGGAAACATTTTGCACCTTATAAAATTGACATTTAGATTAAAGAATAAATTATGCACTTTTGGAACCGATAAGGCTATTTTTACAGAAATACTGAAACGCTTGGAGGTCATTACATGCCCACTTGTATTTTTCTCTTTAAACAAGTCCGTATTATTATCTGCCTCATGTCTCTCAATTATATTATACACCGGCTTTACTTTATACTCTCATGGTGTTATTTGATTATGGCTGTACCACATGGTACAATATTGTTACAGAAAAAGCTTAAAGCCAGGATACACAAGGAACAATTTTGTTGGGATTACATTAAAGTGCAGTTTGAAGACCAACAGGCCAAGACAGACCGAATAATTAAGTTGGTTTTGAGTAGCACTAAGGTCCAGATTGTTCCAGAGCAGAGCAGGGTCCGTGTTATTTCTTTGCCTCTGTTGAGTTTGAGCACTAGCAAGCCTTTTCTTGTGTCCCGATCGAATAACTCCAATGTCATGAAACCTTGAGCCACATATTGTGTGTGATGAACCCCCCCTGCATACTCTGCATAGTTATTATATCATTACTATGCAGATACATTGCTGCTTAATTTCAAATGGAAATGTAGCACACATGCTGCATAAATTTAGCTGGAATTAGCATGAGAGCAGCAATACCACTCAAATATGTGTAAGTGCAATTTATGTAATGCACTCTAATTTTTCCCCCAGATACATTTGGCCTGGTTCCTGTAGCCCAACTGTGGCTCTGCCAGGAAGCAGGAAGCTTCTGAATGTACTGGCACAGTTGTACATGAGTCAGCTTACACTCTGAGATCATGAGACCATTGTTGGAAATGATAAATTATAAAGAAACCCAGTCATAGTCTAATGATAATTGCCTTCTGTGGCCTTCTCGATTATTACTTCAGTCATCTCCACAGAAGTAGTTGGTAAATGATAGGCTTTAATATATTCTCTGTGTGCAGTTAGAGAGCCTGTTGTGTTTCAAGGCCAGCAGCATGCACGAGAAGGAGCTGCTAGATTTAACTCAAGGCCAGAAAATGGAATTTGCTCCTGTTTCGGTTGTGATTCAATGTTCAACGTTGAACTTCTTTGTCATGTCACACTTCACAGCTGTGCTTAATGGCTTATATGAAAGAAGCCGTTCAGCGCTTTAAGCCATTTCTGCTCTCTGAGATGCCCCGAGTGCTTGTTTATGAGCATCTGAAACTCTTCATCAATATTATATTCATCTGCAAATACTGTGAGTTTATCAGACTTGCAGAGATAAAATAATTCGTTTTTGTTCACATTGACAAGTCGATGTCCGTTCCAAAGGCAGACTAGAGCCCCAGTGTACTAAGTAAGAGTCTTAATGTCTGAATTCCAACAACTTTACCTTGACCACTGTAGCTGAATTCTGGCAAAAATAATATTAAATCTTATGTGGGTTCGATTTTCGAGTTTGTTAAAGCAAAGGTTTTTTTTTTTTACATTTACATAAGGAGTCTCCAGTGCCAGCATTTACTACACCAGTCACAGTGCTTAGGAAAGTCAGTGCATTGAGAGGGAAGTTTTCTTCCATTTTGCCTTTAGAAGTAGATTTACTCCTGGGTAATATGCATGTGGTCAAAGTGAGACATATTTTATATTTCATTTAGCAAGGAAGAAAAGCACATAGGACCAGTTTCCCGGTCTGCCACACGTGTGTGTGCGCGATATTTTGCAGTAGTTGTACAGTATGTGTGTATCTGTGAATGCAGTATAAAGTTCCTGGAAAAAGAATGACTAAAGGGAGGGGATTGACTGATTTTATATATATATATATATATATATATATATATATATATATATATATATATATATATATATATATATATATATAAATAAAAAATATTATATTGCTTTGCCCAGTCTGCCATCTGCTGGCTGATGATGCTACAACAGTCTGGAAAATCAAAACGCACAAATGAAATCTCAGATCTTTTTCATATATTCACAATAAATAGATTTCCTGACAAATCCTTGGGTTTGTTGACAAAATGTGCACATATGTAAAGATGCCATGAACCTGTTATTTTTGCTGTTGGAGATATTTCATTAATCACCTAGATGGATGTTTATTATAAGGTTTATATTCTCATTTTTGAACTTGTGCATGAAAATGAAAAAAAAAGAATGAAAAAGTTACTAAATGATAATAGAGGATACAGGAGATACAATAAAAGGGAATTAACCTTCAGGGTTGAAGGTTTGAGTCCCGCCTCGTGCGTGTGTGTGAAGTTTGAATGTTTTTCCAGTGTTTCAGGGGGTTTCCTCCTGATACTCTGGCTTTCTCCCCCAGTCCAAAGACATGCATTGTAGGCTAAATGCCATCTCTAAATTGTTCCGTGTGTGATTGTGCCCTGCGATAAACTGGCATCCTGTCCAGTCTGTACCCTGAGTCTCCTGGGATAGATTCCAGGTTCCCCACAACCCAGCAGGATAAACCATGTAAAGAATGGCTGGAGGGAAGCTGTTAGTATAAATGATGCCATGTATGATAATAAGGAGGAAAGCTTTGACGAGGCATGTGTTAGCACTGATAAAGAGCATGTAGCATAGAATCATCTTGTGATGCCATTTCACAATATCCACAACAGTAGATGATGAAAACATGTAGCAATTTTCTGTTGTTCATAAATCCACATAAAAACGTGCTCTCTTGCTTTTTTTTTTTTTTCCTGACAGGTTCAATAAAATCCAGAATACCAAGAACACCATGAGGAAGGACGGCATCAGCTCGCTGACGTATCGCCTGGTCTCCATTAAAAAGTACCCGCTCTACACCAACATCTCGGTGGAGATTGGTAAACCCCCTCCAAGACCACTCAGAGGATAGACCATGGCTAGGTCCGAACACACACACACAAACACACACACACACACGTCTATATATACACACACCGTCCATGGCCGTGAGCCTCTGTGTGCAGCAGTGACATGCTGAACAGGTTAGTTCTCAGGAATACACTGGACTTCTTGTGGATTTATAAATCCACATGCAGATTTCGACTCCAGTACAGACTCTGAATCGCTCTAATAGACCTTCTGCTCTAATAGACCTTCTGGTCAAACGTGGAGGACACAAATGAACATTGTTTCTGGATCCAATCTGAAAGGATAACGCTGTTAGCTTGATGTTGGAACGTTTTAGAAATAAATGTCTTTTGTACCTGCCGCTGCTGCAGACTCCAACTCGCATCTTTCTCATCGTATCGGCGAAGCTGGAGATGATAGACACATCATCTGTGCTTTAAAGAAGCCTCTGGATCATCATCTTTCTCACTTTCCAACCGTTTTTCCAAACTTATTTTGTATTTCTTCTCTTCCTGCTCTGTGACTTCAACCGCCGAAGCACTGATTATGCTGAAAGCTTAAACGTTTCAGTGACAGGATTTGGAGAAGGTGTGCACAGGTGCTTTGGCAACCTTTTCCTGAGTAGAGCCCTGCCTTTGGTGGTCCAGAATGGAGTAGAAAAGGGATTCTGGGAACTCTCACTTTGGAGACCTTGGGAATTCTGGCCCAGCTGTACATGGTCACCGCTGTCAGTCACTTGAAATCAACATAGAATAAGTGTTTTCTGTGTGTGTTTTAAGTTTTATTGGTCGTTCACCTTTTTTTTTTTTTTTTTTTTTTATCTTCATGCATCTTAACATTAATTGCTGTGTGTGTCGGAGGTCACACTCATTCAAAACCACAGTGAACTCTGATCAAACCATGGAGCTGAAAGTTTCATCTGTAATTCAGCAATTTCCCCTTTTCTTTTTCGGCTTGTGGTACTTACTGTTTTCCTTTAATGCCTATGCACACCATACTGATGCCTTCAGACATTTTATGAGGTGCTCGAGTCGTCTTTTATTCTTTGGATGGATGTCTAATCCAGCCACACACACACTCTCACACACACACACACACACACACACACACACACACACACACAAACACCCACTACATTTGATTCCTTTTTTATCTACTTTTTTAACCCCTGTTGCTTTCTGTGTGAGCCCTCATCATTTCTCTGTATGTGTCATGTTTTTCTTCTACATTTGTGCCAAGTCATTGCTAAGTAGTTTTTCTTTTTTTCGTTTTGTTTTCTTTTTTTTTCTTTTAAAAAAATGTATTCTGTCAAAATTCCTAATTCAGCAAACTTTCTGGTCACCTTACTGACACATATATTCAAACTGGTTATTATATTTAAATATTATATTTATAATATTATATTACCACAGCATCGCCGAATTCTCCATTCTGATTGGTCTGGACGCAGAAATCAACGCTACAGGGCAAATCCCAGGTTAGAAACAGGGATATAGACACATAAATGGGGAAAAAGCATGTCTAATTGTTTCTCAGCTATATTTTCTTTGAGGAGACATTTATGTAGCATCGTTAGAAGGCCCTTTGCGACTGTATAACAGCTGGTCCTTTACATTCTATAAAATGAGAACAATTTGAGGGCTTCATGGTTTCTTAATAACACGACAAGTTGTCTGTTTTTTGGCTTATTAATGCCGAAAGAGAGAGAGAGAAAAAAATCAAGGCTGGTGAGGGAACAATTGCAACTGTATAGATTATAGTTAGAGTTACAGTAACACAAGTCATAACAGGGACTTGATGATGTATCTGCAAATAGATGTATAAGTACGACGTGTTGTTTGTTAATCAATCCAAATTGTTCACGTTGGCAGACTGCTGTGGTATCAGAGGAACAAAAATCAACAAAGCAGGACATGCTGTTAAAGATTTTAATGAAAATAGGAAGGAAAACTCAGCATATCGCCTCAACACCGATTATTTTCCTATAACAGCACGTCTCGTCATGTTTCGTTCCTTACTCATAATATTATACTTATAATAATGTATTATCTTTATACATATATACAGTATACCAAAGCTTATCAACCATGTTGCTAGTGGACTGTGGTGTAAATGTAGCTGACAGACAACATAATTAAATAATACGTTCTAACAACAGTAACGGCCACAACGGCATTTATATAAACGTATTATACTCAACGGTACGACCTTAAATAGAACACAAACCATCATTCAGGATGGAAGAAAAAGTGTCTTTTTTTTTTTTTTTTTTTTCCCTGAAATTGAAATTGAAATTTTCATTTCCCGTAGCCTGAGATTTTATTGAAGGGCTTTATTTTTTATTTTATTTTCTCTCTTTTTCCCCGTCGAGGCCGTCTTATGAATCGCAGCATGCTGTAGCAGCCTCGTTAATATATTTTTTTTAATCTCTGTGAATTTGTACATATGCGACAGTGAGGAAGCTAACGAGATGTCTGTGAGTTAGAATAGTGCACATGTGCTGCTGAATTGAATCTACAGTGTAGATGTGAAGGTGCACTTTTTTGGCCGCCCAGAAGGAGAAGAAACACTTTGTTGGAGCATAATCTTACTGTGCTTTATGAAAGAATGTGTTTTGGTTTTTTTCTTGTTCTTTCTTTCCGTAATCATCTACCTGTGTATCATTGCTGCTATGTCATGACGCTAAGCAAGGCAGTTGTCTCATTACGTGGTTTGCACAATGCAAGAAAGAAAAGCTCGGTCATTATCGCTGATTATACATAATATCTAACTACTTCATAGGATCACAGCTTAAGCACATTCCAGTACGGTATCATATTTGTTGGGAGATTTTATACCGAATATTCTCCCTCTCTAAAGAAGTAGCTCACTGTGTGTAGCTCTCTATTCCCTCTTGGTGTTTATGCTTCTATCTTCTTTCCTCTCTTCTCCTCTCCTCTCCTCTCTTCTCCTCATCCATCCCATCCCTTCATCCTCGTCTGCAGAATATAAAGCGTACAAGACAAGGGCAGGGGCTCTCGAAAATATTACACCTGTTTAAAATAAACTCTGGTCTTCAAGCTCTGAGTGGCTTTTCAAAAACTTACTGGATCTACTTAGGGGTTTTTTTTTGTACATTGAATGTCAACATATGGTTCTATGTAGAATGCATTATGTCATATCGAACATACTTTTTGTATACAAATAAAGAAGAGCTGTCGCTTGGAACAATGTTTCTTCCTCGTGATTATCGTTTGCTGCTCTGTGTTAAAGAATATTAAAGAAAAGGTGGATGTGTGTGTGTGTGTGTGTGTACTGGCATGGTGTTGACAGTATCCCACATTAAGAGGACTTGTTAAACGTTGAGCCAGCACTTCTGATCAAAGCACGTGCTAAAGCGCTAATGTACTCTGTCATTTTTGCATTTTTTTATACAGGATAAATCCAGCATATGTCTGACATCACACCCTATTAACACCCTGTTCACTGTTTAACACACTATTATTGTAGTTGTATCTATATACCCATCTATATCCCATAATGCAATCCAACACATAGTGTACCGGTCACTATATTACTCACATTAATTACTCACAACATTCAACCTGCATTATGAACCATTAATTCAAATTCTAGGATTGTTAATCAAACAATAATTTGTGCAATATAATTTGGAGAATTTTAAAGAGACAGAGGTTTTTATTTCAGAATCTTCCACTCACAGGTCCTAATCGACAAGGCAAACCCATTCAACTGAAGTGTCCAGTCAAGCGAGCTTTAAAAAAAAAAAGGTCAGTATTGGATGGTTGTGATTTCCTCTGCTGGAAAACAATGTACACTAAACAATGATTAGTTTGTACTTTTGGACGGATCCCATGACATAGCTATACTATATATCTAACATCTATCCCTAATGAGCAAGCCGGAAGTCGACGGTGGCAAGAGAAATCTCCCTGAGACGACATGAGGAAGAAACCTTGAGAGGAACCAGACACAGAAGTGAACCTCATCCTCATTTGGGTGACACTGGACAGGAAATAATGTAAATGTAAATAACGTCCTTTCTACAACCGTTTGTAGTCGAATGGAATTAAGTAACCAAGAGCTTCTGAGGAACCTCACAGGTCAGCGTCATTCATGAGTTCATTACAGACTTAACACTAATTCCATCCAGCTGAAGTCTTCACATGTTCACTGATGAAGACCCGAGCACAAAGCTGACAGATTTATCGTTCGATATCTTACTGCATCAGTTTTCCAATGAGCGCTGACTTATCTGAAAGTAACCCTTGAAGGTTGTTCAGGAGTTAGAGAACTTGCCACAGTTCTTTCAGGTGTTTTTGCACCTTCTGATGACAGGCTAATCTACATGAACAAGACATCCATTGATTCATGCATCCTTCCATCCATGTTCTTCACTGTTTATCCACCACAGGCTTGTGTGGTGCGGAGTCTATCCCATTGGCACCTTATCCCATAAGCCCTAAGCCACCTGCACGAAACATAAAGATGTTAAACAATGTTTACTAAAATAAATTGACGCCAGCCAAGATTTTGCACAGTGCTTTATTAATGTTTAATTTTTTTATTATAAAAGTTACACAATTCAATCCAAGTGAGTGTGTAGAAGACAGTAGTGAGGCCAGCTGTGCTGTACGGGTTAGAGACTGTAGCAGTGAGGAAACATCGGAGGGACAGCTCAGGTTGGCTGTTTTGGGGACAAGGTCAGAGAGACTAGATTGAGATGGTTTGGACATGTACAGAGGAGGGAGATGGTTATATTGGTAGAAGGATGTTGGAGATGGAGCTGCCAGGTAAGAGGTCAAGAGGAAGGCCAAAGAGGAGATATATGGATGTGTTAAAAGAGGACATGAAGGGAATTGGTACGAGAGTAGAAGGATGCTGAGGATAGAGTTAGGTGTAAATAGATGATTCACTGTGGTGACCCGTAACGGGATAAGCCCAAAGTAGGAGAAGAATCCAAGTGAGTACTTTAGGTATTCTAATCATTCGTTTGTTAAGCTGTATTCTTCATCACATTGATGAATAAGAGAATGTAAAGAAACATTTCTTTATCTACATTTCTAGCTAGATGAAGCTGTAATTCTTGAAAATCTGCAATATTGTTAGCTAAACGATACGATAGCTGCAGTTTCAAGGTTTAAACGCAATACTACTGGAAAGACCTGTGCAAAGTCCAGATTTCCCAAGATATTTGACTCAAATTATAAATGTCATCATGTTTATTCACAGGACATGCAACATGCCATGTTGAATGTGGTGTAATATTTGTAATAATCATTTGATTTTCATTGAAAGCACAAAGCACAAATGAAACCTGTCTGTATAATTTATATCCAGTATTAAGATTATAAATCTTAATGAATCTGGAAATGATAAAACTTCTGAATTCTTTTTTCTTACCGAATGTTTAATCTACTCATACTGGAGCGATCAAACTGCCTCTCAATCATTTATTTATAATTAAGCAGATTCCAAAGCTTGTAGATGTAACAGTATATATTAAGACTTTCATTAGAAACTGATAGAAGATGTGAAAACAATTCTGTTAATCAAGACAAAAAACAGTGTTAAATCAAAGCCATTTATTTCTCATGCACCTCAGTATATCAAAACAATGCTGATTTACAATGATTAATAAAAAAAATGAACAGGCATGTTTTTTAACAAAATGCTTGTATAAAATCATTTACTCCTTTAGCTACTTCCATGCCCGCATGGGACTGGAGTAAATGTATTTTATTTATTTTTTTGGTTTTCAGAAAACTCTTACACATATACTTACAACCAGCCTTTTATGATTATGTACATGTGTACATTCTCTAAAGAAACTCATAGTTTGAAGGCAATGTATTGAATATTGTTCGGATTATTTTTGAAAATGTATTAACCACTTCAGTGCATTGCAATGCATTGTATTAACGGTTTTAGCTCTATGTATAAATATATATGTGTGATATACAGATTTGAACCCGAGTCTGACTTTTTATGCAATAAGAGTTAAAAACATTCATGAACCAACATTTATGGCATTTAATTCATCAGTCTTGAATCTCAAAGTTACTAAACAGCCTACAATAAGGTTGGGAAAGTTGTTTAATATAATCAGTAATCAACTAGAACAAATACTGTGCAACAAAGTAATAGCTATTGGTTTTATATTAGCATCAAAATATATTGTTTTAGTTTTGGAATGCTGATTAAATATTCACTCTGTATTTTGTTCCTGACTGCAGCCTACTTATTAGGGCTAAATCTAAAGAACATCCTTTACAAGGCCAAAGCGACATTCAGCCGTGTCATTTAGCATTTAACCTCAAAGTTGGGCATGTTATACAACACTATAATCACAAAGTCTAAAAAAAAGGCTACGATTAGATACACAAGCACAAGCTATCATGACATGCTTGACTCTGCTGAGCTTCAAGCTCTGCTGCTGAAGTGTGTGTGAGTTTTAGTTTTCTCCCTCGCTGATGGTGCAGTTGGGGAGGTGGGTACATGTGGCCACACGGTTGCCCTCCCAATAGCCGGCATCCTGTCCGTCGTGGCATCGGCATTTGGTGCAGGAATCCACCCACACTGCCTCGCCTCCGGGGATTATCTGCGCCCGAGAGTCGTCCACATAGCAATTGGGCCCTAGACAACAGACAAACACTTTTGTGTTATAGAAATGAATAGATTGTTCTGACTAGTGCTTTGATGATATAGCATGATATGAAAAATATGGGAAGTCGTGGCCTAATGGTTAGAGAGTTTGACTCCTAACCCTAAGGTTGTGGGTTCGAGTCTCAGGCCAGCAATACCACGACTGAACACACACACACACACACACCCCCAACTGCTCCATGGGTGCCGCAGCATAAATGGCTGCCCACTGTTCCGGGTGTGTGTTCACTGCTGTGTGTGCACTTTGAATGGGTTAAATGCAGAGAACAAATTCTGAGTATGGGTCACCATACTTAGCTGTATGTCACATCATGTCACGTCATCTGTGAAAAGTTCTCTGGTTTCTTATCACCTCCCAAAAACATGCCAGAGTTCAGATTACCTGCTTTATTTGCCCACAGTGTAAATGTGTACTGCGATGGACTGGAATCCCATTCAGGATATATTACTGCCTCATGCCCAGTGATTTCTGAATATATATATATATATATATAAAAGGAAAAATTCCCTGAGATGAAATGAGGAAGAAACCTTGAGAGGAACCAGGCTCAGAAGTGAACCCATCCTCATTTGGGTGACACTGGACAGTAAATAATCAAAATGTAAATAATGTCCTTTCTACAACAGTTTATAATAGTTCAACCGAGAGCTCCTGAGGAACTAATGATAGCTGCAAAGTATCAGAACCCCCACATCGCTCTGTAAGCACACCTATAATACACCGGTAGAAGGCTAAGTATGATTATGTATTCAATTCCTGGATGGTTTCAAACCATTGTTGGTTTTAACCATTTTTAAATGAATGGTATTAAAGTTAGTATACTACTTTTTTCATATGAGATATCTGACCTGTAGCATTGATTACTGTTGGTTCAGGACAGGTCAGTGCCAGTAATTGGCTCCGGTTAATTCTAATGAGTGTGAATGATGGCCTGCTATGAACTACTCTGCTATGAACTACTCTGCCACCCAGTGTGTTCCTGCTTACCAAGTATTCCCAGGATAGACGACAACCATCCGTCACCACAGAGAAGACTTTTTCAACACACTAGACATTATTAAAAGCAGTGTAATGTAATGGATGACAAGTAATGAAAAAGTCAAAGAAAAGAAGTTTCTGGAAACCAACTTTTTTCGAAAGAAAATCTCATTTGACTTATTCTATTTAAATACTGTATGTGTCTATAATTTTTGTACAGCCTACAAGCAAAAACATTTTACATGCTCTTTGCCTGATGTTATTTGAATTTGTCTGAACTTTTAATAAATCCAACCAGCACTTGCATCTGCAGGTTCGCTTCTGTATTCTGGCACAATGATGGGTGCTGAAAATGTAGGTTTACAGTCAGACAAGAAAATTTGAAATGTTTCAAGGTCAACAGCAGGGCTGAGATCTGTTGACGTGCTGATTTTGGCTCCCCAGAGCTACTTTCCTTTTTATTTGTTAGGATAAATTCCCTGATTAGACGCTTCTATCACAGTGCACGTCTGGAAGGGGCAAAACTACATTTCCTGCCAACAAACTGCCCTCGTGTTCCTGCGTCTTATCCATTTTCTTGAGCTTCAGATTATGTGAGAGTATTACACCAGGGTTATTATTTACGGTAGCAGATGAGACGAGATGCAGAGGAAAGGGAAATGTTATCCAGAGGTATTCCGTGCTCAGAACATTAGGATTAACAATACATTTTGAAATCAATGTTTGAGTTTATCTATACTATTTAAAGCAGCTTACCATCTTTGCAGTCTGGGCAGCACTTCCCACTTTGAAAGACCGGGTTGACACATGCAGGAGGGGCACAATCCGCTACTAGGCACCTGGCAATGCCGTCGTTGTCGCAGGTACACTGCTCACATTCTGATGGCTGTAAAACATACACCTATATTTGTCAGTAGTTCATAATCTCACCTAGTCTTTGTATGTAGCATGTAAAGTACATATAATCTCCTGAAGCCTCCTGGCATCTATATGTAGAGCGCTTGTATTAGAACAAACCTAGAGGCATGTAAGAAAACAAAATGTGTGTGAAAATAAAATGATGAGGGCAAAGATCTTAATGAAGAACAAGAAGTGTATTTCAACATAGCAGTGACAAAATACATGAAGTACTTTGTGTTCATTGGAGTCAAGAAGAACGCAGGACGAATCCTGCTCAAGCATTTTACACTGTTTTCCCTCTATAGTTTAAATGAGATTACACATTTTTGTCTAGCCGGATGTCTGTAAACGTTAATCATGGTCACGTTCGCCTTGGCTTGGTAGTTGTTATCACTCAAATGTTCACTTTAAATAGTAATCGTGGTCACGTAGACCCTTTGTTAGTGGCAGTCCTTGATGTCCTGTTGCCACTCCTATACTAACAACTTAATCAAATTTATTCATTTAATGTTCTAAACGTATTACCTTATGATACGTAAGCCTTTTTAGAAATGAGCTCTTTCAGATGGGTATCTTGGAGTGGAATCTGAGTGCATACAATCTGTATTTTCTTACAGGCATGACCCTAAAATGACTGGCTTTTTAAACTCCTCTTCATCATTTTGGGCTTTTCTATGACAATATTGTATAAAATAGGTTGGTCTCTTCTAGGATAAAGAAATCACAGTCCAGCACACCCACCTGCTGTTTAAACTGCCACAGCACGCCACTTGAAGACCAAAAAAAAAAAAATCAGCCGAGTAAAGCGCCCGCTCGCCTGCAGACCTGTCACTGCGCTGTGCTTTAATTACCCCTTTCCATTCACTGCAATAATCATAAGTCTAATACCTGAGCGAGGAAGATAACGAGGCATATCTACGACTAATCCAAATATAAATTTCAGCTTTAAACAATCTCATTTTTATACTGAAGTTTAAATTAGCGTTAAGCTGCTTGGCTACAATAATACACAAATTTATCATGTGCATCCTGTGCTGCAGTCCCCATTTATTACTGAACTCCATTACACGTGGAAGAAAAGGAGAATAATGCCAGAGAATCAGAAAACATTACATGCTGTCTCTAAACAGTACTGTTCTGATGTGCTTCCTGTAATCTCAGGTCCAATCCAGCATCTACACTACTTATTCACAAGTGTTCACAATAATCAATCTGCTTTAAGATGATATGTATTATGAAAATCTGTACATGTCCCTACACGAGCTAGGATCAGTAAGTGGTTTAAAGTGAGGACGTTAGTCAGGACTGGTGTTGGGGAAGCCTAGGTTTTTCAGAATAAACCATATTTTTTTATGATGTTCATTATCACACAGACTGCAAGGTGATAAGTTAATAATAGTAACAGATAACAGATACTAAGCCGAGATACAACCCGGAAATATATACTGGCATCTATCTAAGGCATCTATCTAATCAACCAATCAAGAGGCAGATTGGTGTGTGCCAGTGTACAAAATCAGATACACAGAAAGGGCTTCAGTTAATGTTCATGATAAACATCAGAATAGGGAATTTGATATTTGATAATTTGATCATTTGAAGCGTTGGTTTGAGTAGTGATCTTTGATTCTCTCTCTCTCTCTCTCTCTCTCTCTCTCTCTCTCTCTCTCTCTCTCTAACACACACATCCAGTGATTTGTTGATAAGAGAGGGCAGAAGAGACTGTTTCTAACTGACAAAAAAACTTACAGTACATCAAATAACCACTCTTTAACAACTGTTCTTGTTGTTGCCCTTTGGCTGCTCCTTGCTCGCGTCACCACAGCAGATCATTCTTTCCGCTTATTTGATCTTGGAATAGTGTTTTTTTTTCTTTTTTCAAATCCCAGATGCCCTTCCTGACACAACCCACACATTTTTCCAGGCTTGGCACTAAGACTGGCAGCAGAAAAGCATTTCAGAATGCACATCAGCTCAAACATTAAGATAGAAGGAGTACAACAGCACAAGTTTGTATCGGTTTCCACTCCTGTCAGGTCAGCCAAGAACAGGCCACATTGGATCGTGAGTGGGAGTTTCTCTCATCTTAGGTCTCTGGGAGCCATCAGAAAGACAGACTGACTGTTTATGACCCATATGGTCTTAGTCCTTAGGCACTGGCATGCAAGAAGATGTACTATGGTCCAGTACCATTCAGATATTTATAGTGTGACAACTGCATGAAGGCAATGAACTCCCAAAAAAATTCATCTGTGCTGGATTTATGCCCAGGTTTCTTTGAAGCAGAGTAGAACCAATTTACTGGGTTACAATGTTTAAGAGCCAATTGCCTGAAGTACTGTTGACCTCAAAAACATCCATAAAATTGTAGAGAACATTTAATACAAATACAGATGACTCCAGAAGATAATAACCTTGGGTTTGAAAGCCAAGCAGTCAGGACATTCAGGAGAAATAATAACTCAGGTGACTGATGCTGATGTGTAAAAACTACAGTATGTAAAAATCATAGCATGTTAAAAGAAACGTTCCCAAATATAATAAATATAGAACATTTACACACTGCCACTTCTTTGATATATTACCAATTGTACACGTCTGTTGATTTAATACTTACGTTAATATTAGCATAGATCTACTGATATGATGTTACACTGTGGATGTTCCATAACTTTGCATATTGAATATCAATTACAGAAGCATTTTAGATATTTTGACAAAATCTGTTCATTACACAAAGTCAGAAGAATAGGCTAATACATAATTAGGTTGTTTTCTCCCCCCTGGAGAAACCCTTAGATACGCATTAGGTAAGATTTGGGTGTGAGGTGGCGACCCAAAAGGTTAGAGGAGTGGAATAAAATTTGAGTGATTTTTTTACTTATTGAAATCCCCCGTCCCATGCCCAGCCGTGCCCACCCATGCCCAGAAAGCCACGCCCCCAGAAATGTTGTTCAGCTATCAGTATTGTTCAGTTTCCCTTAGCACGGCATCACTTTAAGAAACAATTTCTCCTTATTTGATTTATGAGGATGTAAAGGGGGAGTCTATAAAATGTCGCAATACAAACAAACGTTGTGCTATTGTTCTGTGGCAAGGGCGTAAGCCAAATATATATAAAGGTCATAACTAGTTCTTAAACTCACCAAAACTCTCTTTTCCTACAAAAACATGACACAGCCTTGGACATTTTGGCCTACACAGGTTTAGAGTGTTAAGGGACGTTACCACTCAATTAAGTCTGCCATCCTTTTAACAGGCGATACTATTTAATTTTGATACGGACAATTAATCATGAATAAATGAAGAAAGAGTTATTCAATTCAATTCAATTCAATTTCAATTCAATTTATTTGGTATAGCGCTTTTAACAATCCCCATTGTCTCAAAGCAGCTTTACAGGCGTATAGAAACAGAAGAGAGAGAGAAAAAAGAAAGAAATATATAATAATAATAATAATAATAATAATAATAAGAAGAAGAAGAAGAAGAAGAAGCAGAAGAAGAAGAAGAAAAAATAAGGATAAAAATATACAAAATATATGAATATATACAATTAAAGTTTTAAATTAATTGAAAAAAGATTAACTTAAAATTTTTAAATACTAGATATTTATCCCTATCCCTAATGAGCAAGGAAAAACTCCCTGAGAGGACATGAGGAAGAAACCTTGAGAGGAACCAGACTCAGACTCATTGAGGTGACACTGGCTCGCGCACCTCACATCAGGATTTAAGTCATTTTTCCCTGCTCTTTATTCTGAGGCACTTTGTGGTTTGGAAAGGAGCCGTGCTTGTGTTCTCACCTGAAAGTTTTGGCCGAGGTCGTAAACCTGTCCACGGTGCTCACAGCCGATCCTCTCGCAGCGCGTGCAGCAGTCGCTCGGGTAGTGGCTCACGTGAATGCATGCAGCCGGCAGTGCGGTGCACTCTGTCCTCGCGCACACCGCTCCCTCCGCCGTACACTCACACTGCGTGCAGTGCTCCGAGTCCAGGAAGTACCACTCACCCACATAGTACACCGAGCCGTTCGCCTCGCACGTGCCGTCCTGCGCTGCCACTGAGAAGCAGTAGACGCTCGGGACGCAGAACAGAAAAGCACCGACTCCGAGCCACACAGTCAGCCGCCTCGTGCCCTCCATATCCACTGGGTTATTAAAGAGAAATAAAGAAAGTGCAGCACTGCGTGGTTGTGGTTTTCTGTCAGAAAGTTTCACAAAGAAAGCCAACTATTCCATTGTAGACTGGGGTAAGATGAGCGCTCCTGCTGGCCCACTCACACATACACACACAAGCACACACACACAAGCACACACTCACACACAAACACACACACACACACTCAAACTTCTACGCCTCTCGGATTCTATTTCAATTCACACGTGACAGTAGAATAGTGGGATATTGAAGTTTTTTGCAATGCAAAATTGCGGTCCTGCAGGATGCTCTAACAATATCCTGAATATTATGGTCAGATTTGTACAGATTTGTGTGAAAGTGTGTTTAAAGTCATGGTTGACTTTCTGTCACACGCACAAATGTTCCACAGCACTGTAAAGGAAGGGATGCATGTGTGCGCGCGTGCGTGCGTGTGAGATTTCACGTTAGAGCACCAGAACCTACACGTGTGTGAGTGAATCAACCTTGAACTGTGCGAAACTCTTTATCACATTAATATATACTGTGTCACATGTACTGTGATTGGTTGATTGATTGGTTGATTTGGGTGATTTTGTGTCTGTAAAAAATTTCTTTGTTTGAACGCATTTTCTGGATCAGGAAACATGTTTCACTAGATCATTCCTGATCTTTAAAAAAAAATCATATTCAAATCTGATATTCCTGATGGTTTATGGCTTAATGATGTTTTTATTGCATAACAAGAACAATAAAAATATACTTACAGAGGATCAAAGTGTGTTCAACTATTATGTATTACATTCATAATAGCATCAAATGAAACAACAGAAAGAAAGAAGAAACAAACAAAAAAACAAAAACACAGTGTTCCAAAAAGAAAAGGATTAAAAAATTCTATACATCCGTCTCGCTTATTTTTTTATTTTTTTATTTCTTGCATCTTTTAGGGCCTGATTATGATGCTCAAGTTCAATTTTAAATAATATAATGTTAAGTTTATTATTATTATTCCATTTCATTGTGTATGTGATATTTTCCATACATTAAGTTAATCAACAAATCTCGCTCCAAAATCTTATTTTTAGATAACAAAAATATATCTTTTCCAAATTTGAGTAAATACACATTTAAAAAAACAAGTGTTTTATGGATTCTTCTTCTGAATGACAAAAGATGCATGTAGTCTCCATGTCTCTTAAAAATCTTGAGACTACTTGTCTCGCTGGATAAATAAATGAATAACCTTATATGTAATTTCTTTAACTTTATTGGTGAGGCAGTGTTTACTAGGTAAACTCCAGAACTCTCTCCATTCAATCTGATTATACATAAGAGTTCCAAAAAGGTTTGCATTCAGGCAATAATATACTTCTACATAAGTTTTTTTTTTTTTACATAAAAGTTATTAAACATAATTTTATCTATAATTTTCACACCATGAATACATAACTGATCTGTTCTGTGTTCCAGCTAATGGCCCGAATGATTGTAGTTATGACGTCATCGCAGTAGTTTAATGAGGCTTAAACAGTGATATTCCTTTAGAGAAATTATATATGATTGAATTTTCGGTCATTTAAAAAATATAACTATTAAAACTACTATATATTCTAAGATGATCCGTGCATAACAACGAGGATGAAGTATAAAAACAGAGTGTGCACTTTTTCCCCCATGTAATTGCACCAGTTCTCGAGTGTAGCTGTAATCCCGCGATAGTTTGTCTCCTAGCAACGCATTGTTTACATGGTACAGGAAGCGGAGAGGGAATTGGCTAAAAGTCAAGCTAACTAAAGCAGGTATTTAATAGTGTTACTACAAATACAGAAAACAAAGTTTTAACCAGGTAAAATATACGCTAATGTGTATATTGTTTTATATATATATAACTTTATAGTATTGTACGTTTCATTGTATTCTGAACAGCTAAGTTTTTACTGACTCATTTTCTCGCCACTTTTATTATATATATCTTTATACAGTGGGAACATAATAGTGTTAAATAAATGATGCCGGTGGCTTAATGGAACCTTTCCAGCGGCAGCAGAGTGTATGGAGCCTGATAAAGGAGTTTGTGCCAGAGTCCGAGCTTCCTGAGATAAGGGCTATAATCGGGGATGCACTCATAGACATGTACAAAGAAACCTACTGTGAGGTAAGGCAGACTTCAGTTTACACTAAATCACAAGAGAAAATGATACAAACCACCACACACACCCAATAAATAAATAAATAAATAAATAATAAATGTAAATGTAAATGTAATTAATTAATTAATTAATTAACCAATTAACTAACTAGTTGATTAATTAATTCATTAAAATAAACAAACAAACATTCATTCATTCATTCATCTTCTACCGCTTAACCGAACTATCATTGGGCATCAAGGCAGGATACACCCTGGACGGAGTGCCAACCCATCGCAGGGCACACACACTCTCATTCACTCACACAATCACACACTAGGGACAATTTTCCAGAGATGCCAATCAACCTACCATGCATGTCTTTGGACCGGGGGAGGAAACCGGAGTACCCGGAGGAAACCCCCGAGGCACGGGGAGAACATGCAAACTCCACACACACAAGGTGGAGGCGGGAATCGAACCCCGACCCTGGAGGTGTGAGGCGAACGCGCTAACCACTAAGCCTCCGTGCCCCCCAACCAACAAACAAACAAACAAACAAACAAACAAATAAATTAAATTAATTAATTAATTAATTAAACACTTAATCTTCTTTCATAATGGAATGCCCAAATTTTTTTTACCTACTGTGAGGTAAGCCACTTCTCTTAGCCACTAAATCACAAGAGAAAATGATACAAACCTCCACACACACCCAATAAATACATAAGCAAACAAACAAATAAATAAATAAATAAATTCGCTCACTCACTCACTCACTCACTCACTCTCATTTTCTACCGCTTATCCGAAATAAATAAATTCGATAAATAAATAAATTAATTAATTAAACACTTAATTTTCTTTCATAAAGGAATGCCCTAATATGACTGCATGTTACCAACTGTGTTTTTTTTTCCTCACCCCGAAACCCTCTGTAAATGTGTCACACACATGAATTAGTAGGTCTCTGTGAATGTTTGCGTTGGCATTTCTCACACTAGGTGAACACAGCCAAACTAAACCTACTAAAGTTTTTTGTGTTGAACCTTTTCTGTCACATGAAGTTTGTGGTTTAGACACAAATCTAGTGAACCTGTCAGTTTCACGTGAACTTTAAAAAAAAAACAATAATTCAGCAGTAAATCCAAAAATACTGGATTTGAATGCCAAAATTCATGACTGTCTGCAGTCAGTCTAAGAATATTCCACAATACTGCTTTCTGTGTGTGCATGCGTGTGTGTGTGTTTTCATGTTCACAGCATCAGTCAAACCAGCTCATGAGGTGCTTTACATGTCACTGTAAGGTAATTTAGAGCTCCCAGAGGTGCTCTGTCACACATGGCCTAAATGTGTGGAATGCATTTGTGTACATTACATGTATTCATTTGTCAGACAAGTCACGCAAAATCCAAGTATATACTTGAGCAGATGTGATTTACGGACTTAAGGATTCAAGAGAAGCTCTTTCATAACCCTGGGATTTAAAATCACAATTTTCCCTTTAATTTTATTTCTCTCTTGTTTGTGTTTAACCAAGAATAAGAACCTGCTAACTTTCAACAAAATCAAATATGTGTATCTGCCCAAGTGCCTTTTAAAATTTCACAAGTAGTTATCAAAGAGTAGTTATTAAACATAAATTGTTTTATTTATGAGTCACAAATTTAAGTGTACAAAAGTGTACAGAGATGAAATTTAAAAAAAATGAGACAATCAACGTAAATGGCAAACTTGGAGCAAAGTAGACAGCTGATAAAATTCCTTCAGAAGGATTTTAATGAAGTAGAATCTTGTAACATGAAGAAAGGTTGTAAGGTGTTGTGTTACCATGAGCCAACTGAACAGTTTCAGGAATAGGTTCTCTGGAAATTTACTGGAAGCATGAACACCAAAAAATTCTGCAGGTGTTCTGGGAAATGTTTTATGTGATATGATGAGTTTATGATGATATGATGACATGGTGAGTTTCAACATCGTTGTGTACATTTCAATAGACATGGGGTTCATGTGTGCTTGAGGTTTGGACATTTGGCTCTTAGCAAGACATGTAGACAGGGTCTGATTCTAGATCAGGTAAAGCCTTACATTATTTATTAAATATCTGTATCTATTATGACTCACAAACCTCACAATATATAGAGAAACAAGACTGAATGCAGCAAAATTTGACATAAGTCCTTTATTATCTCTAAAAATAAAAACAATAAGGAGAAAAGAAAAAGAATCACTCTTTATTCATATCTTTATTGGTATTTGTGTGTGTGGTGTGTGTGTGTCTGTGTGTATGTGTACTGAATATTGTGTTTTCCCATGTTGACCCACTATAGGTTCAGATGTGGGAGCAGATGTGGCATGAGGTGCATGATGGGAAATCCCAGATGCCCCATTTCTCTCTTGCTGACCCTCCAGCTATTAAAGAGCTGCTGCGATCAGAGCTCCAGCTGCTGCTGCTTACTTTGAGACAGGGAGCCACAACACTGGGCAGGTGAGGAGTAATTCCACTCTGAATCATCACCGCTAACACACAGAAGCACTGTTAAATTAAAAAGCCAAACACATGTGAAGGAAAGGCCCTCCACAACAACGATTACCAACACACCAGAAGTCCTGTGATGTTCATAATCAGTAGAAGTAACGCAGAAGAAATTATACACGATAATATCCATAACAATTGCACAGAGCAAAAGATATGAATCATCAGACGGAAACAGCAAAGGCACACACTGAAATATCCAGCAACAATCACACAGTCTTTGTTCTTTGCAATTATTATGGATATTATTGTGTATCATTTCCACATTACTCACCAAGGAGTTTAAACTACAAAGCAAATTGCAAATAATCCAAGCTGAATAATCATGCAAAAGCTTTTGAAGTCATTTTCTCCAGGTCTTTAGCTTTCTCCCAACACCAAAAAGCTTGTCGGTGAATAGGCTACAGGGTGTGAATGAGTTTTTGAAATACATAGAGTTAATTCCTACCTCGCTCCCAGTTTACCCAGGATAGGCACTGGATCATTTGCCACAAAGACAGGACAAAAGTGCTACTGAAGAGAAATGAATGAATGAACATATGAATAGTGCATTTTGGTTTTTCTCAGTTGAAAAGCTGAGACTTTTTTCTTCAGCCTCCCAGGCGGTAGTACACTTGAAAACAGAACAGCTTTGAAATCAGTATAAAAAATCAGACCAGACCAGCGGTGCTTCATCCACTTTTTGGGCTAAAATGTTCAAAATTAGCGAAAGGACAAATATATTCATGTACAGTATGAGATGTTGTTAAAATATAGGCAAGACATACACTTAGCATCAAGGGTTAAATCCTAGTGTGCCCCTTTTTTTTTTTTTTTTTTTTTTTTTTTCTTTTTTTACTAAAATGTGTATAATAAAGATCCCACTTAACTCTGTAGAACAGGTATATTATTTTATAGTATTATATTTATTTATTTTATTTATTTATTTATTTATAAATATATATTTATTTATTTAATCATATTTGTTTTGGGGGTTGTTCAGAGAGATAAGATAGAAAAAGACAGAGATAATATCAAGGCAAGGCGTCTTTAAATTATAAAACAATATTATAGAGAGACATAAAGAGTATATTTTAATAAATTTACAAGGTTTTAATAATAATTTTCTAATCTGTTATAAAAATATGCAAAGATATACATGAGATAATAATAATAATAATAATAATAATAATTATGATGATGATGATGATGATGATAATATTAATAATAATAGCTTACAGTCTGATTATAAACTAGAGAAAATATTATGATTTAGAAATGATTAAAGTGTTTTTACATTATTCGTGATGGTGTGGGGGTGTAGGGGTGTGGGGGTACTACTGGGAGCAGTGTCACTTGTATGCTGGTTGGACTGGTTTGTAGAAGGTGATACTTTTAGTGAAACTGAAAAAAAAGATCAAATTATAATTTCATATCCAGCCTGAAGCAATTCTTTAAATTTATAGTCGCAAAAAAGTAAAACCGTTTTAGTAGTCAGTTGTGCTCAGTAAGCGTTTCTATTGGAAACCTCAACCGGTCAGTAGAATTCCATAACTCCTGAACTAAAGGGTAAATTAGAATAAATTCTCATGGCAGGAGAAGTGACTGAAACAGGAACTAAGACATCCTGCCGTTTTACAAAGAATCAATTTAAATCGGTGTCTGAGATAACAGAGGGAGTGGACACCAGTGAAATTCACGAGGCCTTTCATGTGAATGAATCAGTCTTTGCACTCTAATCCTGGCTTCATTACTCTTTTCAGCTCTCAGTTGGGCTTTAGGCTCACTGTCCTCACAAATAAATGTGCTGATAAATGTGTTGAGACTTCACTGGTCTCTGAGGTATGGGTAAGTGTCAGGACCCCAATTTGTCAAATGTGGACAAAGCTCCAAAGGAAGGAACGCAGGGTTTTAAATCATGTATTTGTTGGAGCCAGTCGAAACCAGAACAGAACAGAGACCGAATTTAACCCAGTCTTTGAGTGTGTAGGCAAATTGAAACAGAATGACACCTCAGTTATGCTGCTACTAATTGTATAACAAAGCATTTCTTAAGCATTGTTCGCTCCTTGTTTACTTATTAAATTTATTGCATGTTATGATAACATGTCAGTTTGTTGCCTGGTTACATCCATTGTAGAAGATGCCATGTTGCAAAATAGCGGGCCTTTGGGTGGGCTCGCTTTTTAGCGCAACAATGCGTCCGGATGACCGTTTAACTCTTTCTAAAAGAAGTTATTTACAGGTACTCATACAACAGAAGGAGTGATCGTATCCAAGTAATGCAAGGATGGTGGAAAGAATGCCGTGCCTTCCAAAGCGCTTCTAAATAGCTGTTTTATGTGTTAGTCCTATAGAATTTTTTTTGAAGCATCGATGTAAGATGTCACTTGACTTCACTTTTGCATTGTAGCTACAAACTGACAGTTATAATTAGACGGCTGGTTTCCCAGACATAGCTAAAGCCTAACTGTAGATTAATAGGCTTTTTGGTCCGCTCACAGCTTAACCTGCATCCGGAAAAGTGTTCATTAAATCTTTATTTGGTGAGCTACAACTCATTGTTGGGAGCAGGTGCACAGCAAACAGTAAGGCACTTAATCAGAGAGCACTTCGGATGTTTACAAAGAGTTTTAAAGTGTAATTTGTGATCTCTTTCGTGTGGGGATGAAATAAATCGCACAAGTCGACACTAGCAGATGGAGATCATACGATGGCCTCACTGTTTGTTTTGTTTGTAATTCCTGGTCTCTCTCTCTTTCTCTCTCTCTCTCTTTGCTTGTATAATTTAGTCTCACACTGTAAGTCAACTGCTTTCAGGTGGGGTGTGGATCTGTGCCCATTGGTTTGCTCCAGGCTTGTGTTCTTTTTCCCAGCACGGAACAGGAAACATTTGACTCTGTGCCACTTTTGTAAAGGCGGGCTCACCTTTTAAAAAGAGCCTGATTTACAGGATCTGACTGACAGGATTTTTCCCCCTCTTTCTCTCCCTGGGTTTCTCCAGCTTCCCTCCCCTCTTGTGTGGTCAGCCTCCGCTCATTGTGTGTGTGATTTGTTATGGGTGAAGGCAGTGGAGCTGCACCTGTCCCTTTACACTGAATGCCCATTGATTGAGCGCCTTAACGTGGCCGTGTGAACTGCAAACGGCGTAGGCCCTCAAAGCTCCCTAAATCTCCCCAGGAAAGCAAAATAGCAAGTGCAGCAAGCCTAAAAGCCTGCAAAAGCTGTGCTTTTTTTTCATGCTATATTTTATTTTGTAACGGTCACAGCCTTTTTAGCCTAAAGGAAATGAAAGAGTCCTTATTTAATGCGAATGCACAACTGCCATGAACTAAAAAAGCATTAATATTTGGTGTCTGTGCCATCTTTCTTTCTTTCTTTCTTTTTTTTTTAAACAGGCATTAGGAATCCTCTCACTGGGATCAGCTCTATACTATTCTCCAATCTATGCATGTGATCTGTACACAATGTAGACTCTGTTCTCATCGTCGCACAAACACATTAGGGATAAATGTTAGATATAAATAGTAACTTAATTTTAAACTCATTATTTACAATTGATTTTATACCAAAATACTGCTTCAAAACTATCAAAACTGCTAGAATAAATACTTAATATTTTTGAAAGCTTCTTAAATCTTTCAGCATTTTTCCAGTACTTTTCTTCACTGCTTTTCCAACCATTTTGTAAACTTTACCTCAGTGTTTCTGCAAGGCTTTGATGCACAAATACTGCTGTTTCTGCAGGTCTTTAGGCAGCCTTGATGAGGTTTTCATGTCAATATTAGCATTAAGTACAAGTACTAAGTTGTGAGTCTATTGTTAATCTGTATTCGTGTTACTAAGTCATGTTCCTATGTCCATTTGGTGTGTGTCATTTAACGACACTTTTTAATGAAACTGCCAAAAGTAGTATTTGACAGCTGTCACCTAATTGGATTAAACTGTCCTAAACCTATTAATCAGATAAGTGTCCGTGAATTGCCATAAAGGGCTTACATTTCTTCAGAAGCAGTGTAAAAACAAACAGTTTTTGTGGGTTCTGTGACTACCTTTCTTAATGAGAAGGTATCATAGTGCCTCACGCATGCCCAAACACACAGCCTTGTGCTTTCTGATCATTACACACACACACACACACACACACACACACACACACACACACACATGCACATCCACACTCCTCTTTCAGTTCAGCTGGGTTTATTTCATGGCTCTGGAATTGGCAAAGGATAAAAGACATGCCCCTGCTGCCCAGTTCCAAATCCCCCTACTTAGTCTCTGTTTTTCTCTCTGTCTCTCTTTCTCACTGGAACACAGACAAAAAGAAAAGGAAAGAAACCTCTTTATCTTTTTCTTCCTGTCTGTGAGTCAGTACAGCATGGGGAGTTAAAGATTACAGCACAGAGCTACAGAAAACAGGGCAGATTAAGGGAGTGTTCAGACTGAGAACTGAATTTTGGAGACATGCATAAACTGCAGATGTGAAAAATGTGCTAAATTATGGACACCAGTCTTACTGGTGACTGTAGGTTTCTACACAGTGTAAGATATGACTTTTTAAGATCATATAGCCGAGCTGAAGATGTTGAGGTTCTCTTTGGGAGTGACAAGGTTGGACAGGATTAGGAACGAGTACATCAGAGGGACAGCTCATGTGGGGACAAAGTTAGGGAGGCCAGATTAAGATGGTTTGGACATGTTCAGAGGAGGGAGGGTGAGTATATTGGTAGGAGAATGTTGGACATGGAGCTGCCAGGCAGCAGGCAAAGAGGAAGGCCAAAGAGGAGGTATATGGATGTAATTAATGAGGATATGAAGCTAGTGGGTGCAATTGTTGAGGATGCAGAAGATAGGGATAGGTGGAGAGAGATGATTCGCTGTGGCGACCCCTGAAGGGAAAAGCCGAAAGAAGAAGAAGAAGATAAATAGATATTTATAGTAATATATGACTTAATTTTTCTGGACATGTTTAGGCCCAATGTGAGTATCCTTTAACTAAAAGCATTACTTCTTGTTTCAGACCACAGAGCAGTCCTGAATCACTGGAAGTGTACACAAATCAGCCATAACATTAAATCCTCCTGCCTACTATTGTATAGTTTCCCCTTGTGTTCCCAGAAAAGCTCTGATCTGTTGCAGCATGGACTGCACAAGACCTCTGAAGGTGTACCGTGGTATCTGGCACCAAGCAGCAGATCCTTTCAATACTGTAAGCTGTGAGTGTGTGGCCTCCATAGATCAAACTTGTCTGTCCAGCACATCAGACCAGACAGGCTAGCCTTCACTTTTCTCACACATCAATAAGCCATCATAATTTGGCCCTTGTCAAAGTTGCTCAGATCTTAGGCCAATTTTTCCTACTTCCCACACAACAATTTGTCTGTCAGTGGTTTGAATGCTATGGCTGATTGTTGTACATCTCTGCACACTCCAAATGAAATTGTATCTATTGTTAAGACAGTTACATTTAAAGCATTTGCCAGTTATCCAGAGTATTGTTTGTTTACTGGTTTACTAGGTCACAGAGTAAGAACACTAATCTAAGTAAACTCAATGAAATGAATGATGTGTACACAGATTATTGTTATTTTAAAAAATCCTCATACTGTGTGTGTTCACGGTCCTTTTACATGTCAGTGCTCGGGTCTTCATCAGTGAACATTTGAAGACTTCGGCAGGATGGAATTAGTGTTAAGTCTGTAATGGACCCATTAATGATGCTGACCTGTGAGGTTCCTCAGAAGCTCTTGGTTACTTAATTCCATTTGACTACAAACGGTTGTAGAAAGGACATTATTTACATTTACATTATTTCCTGTCCCGTGTCACCCAAATGAGGATGAGGTTCACTTCTGAATCTGGTTCTTCTCAAGGTTTCTTCCTCATATCATCTCAGGGAGTTTTTCCTTGCCACCGTCGACCTCCGGCTTGCTCATTAGGGATAATCGTTAGATATAAATAGTAACTTTAATTTTAAACCTTATTTTAAAACTTATTTTGTTTCTACACTTCTGTAAAGCTGCATTGAGACGATGTGAATTGTTAAAAGTGTTATACAGGTAAATTGAATTCAATTGAACTTAATTTTACTCTTTTGCACTACTTCTATTTGAAGCTCCTTGTCCTATGTTTGTGCAGAGATGGAGCTGAAGTCATGTCCCGGTACAGTCCCCGAGTGGTGAACTATGCCCTCAGTACAGACAGACAGCAAAGTCCAGACAGCATTGGATGTACAACACCAACAAGTAGACCTGAGTCCAGCAGGTTAGTTTTGTGCAAGTATTGTATATTTCCTATTATTACAACCACGATTACATCATTGAATGTACAACACAAGTGTGTTTCAGAGTAATTTGTTTCTTTACATTTGACCTCATAATTCATACAGTCCATCAATGACACAAGTTCAATAAAAACATTGAACAATTAGACTTTAAAATAAATTCAAATAATTAAGTTGGATAAAAATAAATAAATAAACAGCATGAACACAGGTTTCAGTACAGTACTTAAAATGATCTTTGTTTTGTCGAACATAGTAGACCTTTGGACTATGCTGCGTTCAATATGTTTTAGCAGCAGCTAAATTTTCGAATTCATATTTTAGTTTCAGTGTGTATTATGTATTTTTTTTATCAGGTCAAGCTCAAGGCTTTCGTCTCACTCCAGCATTGAAGAAGAAATACAAGCTCTGTGGCACAAACTGAACATCACCCATATAAACGAAGTTGTGTCCCATCTACGGTAAGTAAAAATGGTCTAAATAATTCAACAGACTGCGGAAGGACAGGCATTATTTTAATCAGAGGGGCAAGTGCTCGGTCACAACTCAGTACATTTTAAATGAAATACTTATTGCCTGTGTTGAGTGACTACCCATTAAAAACATGATTTAACAGATGTAAGCCAATGTTCAACTGATTTGCTGCATGCTTACTGCTTCATTTAGCTCCATTATTTACCTATTATTGCATCAAATGGTCAGAAATGGAAACTGAAGCAAGTGCAAATAAATAAACTGGTTTTCTCTGTCTTGTGCTTGGTCAGAGCAGCAGATAGGGCAGTTAAGGACAAGGTTGTCAAATTGGAGTTTAAAATAGTCCATATCTTGTTTTTTTGTTTGTTTTAGCAAATTCTGCAAACAGCACAGTATAAATGCAGACAGTACGTCTATAATGTAGAGAAGCATTTCCATTGTAACACATGTTACAGAAATTTGGAGATGGGATAATTTCTCTACATTAGAAATTGCATGCACAACACAGTGAACAAGTTTCCACTCAATAAAAATAAATAGAAAAATATGTGCAGCTTCCTCTTTTTTTTTTTTTCCTGAAATGAGCCAATGGATGACTGGATATTTTTATTTTTCAGTTGACTATTTTTGGGTCACTAGACAGTAGCCTATAATCATAAGTCAAGCAAAAGCTTCTCAAACCTTGTATGGAAAGCATGCGGAGACAAACGTTTACATTTTACACCATTACACAGATCTTTGTAGCATCATTATATTGTAGAACAAAGCTTAGTTTACAACCACATCCTTGTCGTCCAGGTCCAGGCTCACTGTGGTGGTGTTATAACAGCATTCGAGGTAGGTGCATAACAGTGCCTGGGTTCTCATTACTTAGAGCACAAGCAGATGTGGCACAAAGGGTCACACTTGTAGCACTATAATGCTACACTATGTGAAGTAATATTACAAACAACCATGATGACATACAGTACTGTGCAAAAGTTTTAGGCAGGTGTGAAAAAATGCTGTAAACAAAGAATGCTTTCAGAAATATAAATAATGAGTGTTTATTTCTGTCAATTTACAAAATGCAAAGTGAGCAAACAAAAGAAAAATCTAAATCAAATCAATATTTGGTGTTACTACCTTTTGCCTTCAAACCAGCATGAAGTGATGGCACGGCCCCCACAGAGCCCTGATCTCAACATCATCGAGTGTGTCTGGGATTACATGAAGAGACAGAAGGATGTGAGAAAGCCTACAGTACATCCACAGAAGATCTGTGGTTAGTTCTCCAAGATGTTTGGAACAACCTACCAGCTGAGTTCCTTCAAAAACTGTGTGCAAGTGTACCTAAAAGAATTGCTGCTGTTTTGAAGGCAAAGGGAGGTCACACCAAATATTGATTTGATTTAGATTTCTCTTTTGTTCATTCACTGCATTTTGTTCATTTATAAAAATAAATGTTTAACACTTCCATTTTTGAAAGCATTCTTTGTTTACAGCATTTCACACCTGCCTAAAACGTTTGCACAGTACTTTATATAATAATACTTTAATGCATGGGATTTGTATTTAGAAACACAGAAATCACTTGGTGTGGCCTCCTACTTTAATCTATTTGGATCCAGTGAGGTAAATGTTGTGGAATGAACGTTCTTCCACTGAGATTTCTTTAGCTGCTCTCCCCGTCAGTGAACACAGAGCAGACGTGCTATTTAAAGACTAAGCACTCCCCTCTGTTCGCCCTCTCCTCTGTTTCCCCTTCAATGGCACTCCCTGTCTAGACTCCCACCATCTACACAACCACTGCAGTTATGCTTTACGACATCAGATAGCTCAGCTGGACTTGAACTCAGAGAGGTCTTGTAAGCAATTAATAATGATCAGCAATGATGCGCCTTTAAAGCAAAAGCATTCATTCGGGTGCCTTGGTGATGTCAACCGAATGAAGTCATGCATTTACGTGTAGCAAATAACATCCTGCACTATTTTCTGCACACAAGTCAAGGGAGAGGGTAGTGTAGCGTGGAGAGGAAGTGGGCCAGTTCAGTCCACCAGAACAGAAACCCCCTTTGTGAGCAAATGAATAGCAGACCCAGGCATATGTAAGATTCCCGAGTCCTAAAGAAAGGAAGCAAATTAAGAGCCTACAGTGTTTATGTAACAGGGAAAGAGTAGCTCCTTATTTTGCCTCTTTCCTGCTTCTTTTTATAAAAATAACAAAGAAAGGCTTTGCGTCTTTTTGGCTTTGCAGAAAGGTCTAAACCAAACATAAATTTAATGCATCTAAGAGTAAAGGAAAATTAAAATAAAGGAAGCACAATAATGAGACAGAAGCATTAAAAATGTGAACTACTGTAGCAAACAGAAGGAATGTGAACTATTGGTTTCATTTCAACACCTGTGGAAATATTGCATGTTAATCTTTTAATAATGTTTTCATTTCGTATCCTTATAGAATACATCTGTCATCTTTGTTAAAATGAATGTTATGTTTCTGTTCCTTCTGATTGTTTGCTTGTTTGATTGATTGACAGGTCAGTTCTTACGGCAGAGTGTGAAGTGCTGAAAAATGATGTTCTGTTGCTGCAGGTAAAATTCCCTTTGTTGTTTATTAGTCATGTGAATCGAGGTATTATTTTTTAATGTCTTTTTTGATTAAAAAAAATGGAGCGATGCTGGACCATCTGTCAGTGTTTGTTAGACCCGAAGCTGTATTTTAGTTCTGAAGAACTTATAGTGACTTGATGCCACTGCAGCTGAAGACGTATGGTTTCATTTATATGGATGCCCGAGTAAAGGTCATTGCCCTGTCATATCAGCTCTGACTACAGAAGCTCCTTTTTGTTAGTGTAAGATGAGCTCGGCTGGATTCAAAAGCCCATAAGAAAGGTTTAAATCAAGGTCAGACTCTATTTTTCTTCATACGTCACTGTAGTTAAGAGTGCCGCATCACATACTGTTGACCATGAAATTTTAATGGACAAGCTTTAAAGGATGGTCAAGTTTGGCTGTTCAGATCTATCTTGACAGAACATTACCAGTTTGTGAGAAACTAGTTTATTCAGAGCCTAAATGTGCAGTTTTTGGTGTTCCTTTAGGTTCTGTTCTAAAATATTTGTCATTATAGCCTCTTGGATACATAATTCATGAATATACGCTGGATTTTCTTTTTTCAAATCTGTACTGATGATACACACCGATACCAATGACTTTGTACAGAAGTCACACAAAATGAAAGGCCAAGTTAAAGACAAACATTCAAATTTTATTTTCCAAAGTTCTAAAGAACTTTTCTAAAGAACAGAAATGTTGGCTAGCTATGTTTCTCATTGGATACATAATTATTAGTATATTGTTGGTTTTAACTTATGAATTTGGACAGATACAGTACAACAACACAGCTATGCAAAATGATAATAAAAGGCTAGGGGGGCCTGTATACCGCTTATACAGAAGTCATCAAGGTCTAGGGGGACAGTATACAGTGTAATCCTACACTGGTCTATCATCTAACACGGAAACCTTTTTGAGAGTAGACCTAAAGAAAGATGAAGTCATGTTAACCCATTCTCCAATCCAATCTCTGTAACAGCAGCTATGAAAATAGCCTTGACTGAGACTGTTGTTGTTATTGTTCTTTAACAAAGAAATCATATAATTGATATAGTTTGTTGATTTAGATTGATACAGATAGCTTTCTGCAAGGAGCAATTTAGCAATTATAGAATATGAGGGTGATGGTGCTTTGTCAGTAAGTAGCTTTTCTGTTGTCGGAAATTCTTCAAGACAGACATTGGACATGCCATGACTTTAAACATAACTGTACTGTAAATGTCACTGATGAATCAATTCAAACTAGAATCATTGGCAAATTGCCTTGGTGCTGTATATGAGATATAAAGCACTTTGAGGTAAACATCACACCACCCTGTAATGGATCATTTTCTTATTACAAAACATCATGCACTGTTTGATATCTTCTATTTATCACGACCCTGAATGGATGTAGAAGCATCAACCCTAACTGCAAAAAAAATGCTGTCTTGTCATGATTTGTGATCATTGTCATTGATTTTTAAAGTTAACAGTTAAGTCGTAAATGTGCCTCAATCGTCTGTCTGGCTGTCTGTTTCGTACTCTTTCTTAGAAACGCACACTTTCTTCACTTTATGTTGGCACAGCGCTGAACGCAGTCCCAGATGTGGCACATCTTACTACTCACAGATGACAAAACCATCTCCCCACACATTCCTAGACATATACTGTATACTGTACTGCTAACATAGCACTCACTGTCTCCACCTCCTCACTACTCTATAATAAAAGACAGCTTTTATTGAAGTACATTCCCTATTACTGAGGTCTTTGGAAAGTATTTAGATTTCTCTGTCTTATCAACACCCAGTGAGAGAGCGCTATACTAAAAAGCGCACATTTTATTACCACTTTTATTGTTTCTCTAAACTGGGCATGCTGACATGGCCATCTGCTTCAGCCGCACTCTAGGAGTGGCATTAACACACACTTAACACAAACATCATAACAGCTGTGTCCTGACATCTAGGATACTTGTAGCTGTTAAATCCATGTCTGAACAATAAGCTCAGAGCACACTATGATGGGCCTCACTGTCACGGTCAGCTGCTAGATATCATGTGCTAATGAGGGAGCATGTCCAAAGCAGTGCTGTAATAAGGCTGCATGAAGTCCAATCAGCCAGTTTTGGGATGACCAAGAAGTTGCGGGCTCGTGCATTCGATTTGGGATTTGATGTGCTGTTCCATTTATTGTTTTCTTTAAAGATATGAACTAATCACTGTAAGGTTTGCTATGCATTAATATGCTTGTATAACAGTGTAGCTTTTCTGTGTGTGTGTTTTAGGAGAGCGTGGAGCTGGAATATCTGAAGCAAAGTGGCTTCATGGAGCCCAGTCTTACAGGTCAGTAGGCAGTTGAAACTATACAGTATGTTGGGATAGAGACTCTGGATCAGGCTTCACCGTGATCAAGTGGTTACTTAAGATAGAATTGATGGATGGATGGATGGATGGATGGATGGATGGATGGATGGATAAAAGATATATTCAGCTCATTTTGCCTCTAATTTTGCCTTCACTTTCAACATTAAAGAACAATAGTGAACACTTTTAGCTTCTGTGTAGGACAATATTTTTGAAAGAACCCTTAATTAATTCAATGTTATCTGGTTTAATTCTCCAATTATCCCTTTGTTTAAAGAGTATATAGCACAGAACTGTGATTAACCAGATTGCACATTTACTGTCTTCTGAAATGTCACAGTGGCGAGAGGTACAGCAAAACTTTGAAGCACATTTACACCGGGTTTTTAACCATATCCAGATGTGCAAGCACAAGCCACTGAATTGGGTTTCACTACCATCTAGTGGTTTAGTAATGAATTTAGATGCAGTTTCACCCTCTGATTTGATCAGTGGCCTGTAGAGAACATTCATTCATTCATTCATTCATTTTCTACCGCTTAACCGAACTACCTCGGGTCACGGGGAGCCTGTGCCTATCTCAGGCAACATCGGGCATCAAGGCAGGATACACCCTGGACGGAGTGCCAACCCATCGCAGGGCACACACACACTCATTCACTCACGCAATCACACACTACGGACAATTTTTCCAGAGATGCCAATCAACCTACCATGCATGTCTTTGGACCGGGGGAGGAAACCGGAGTACCCGGAGAAAACCCCCGAGGCAAGGGGAGAACATGCAAACTCCACACACAAGGCGGAGGCGGGAATCGAACCCCCAACCCTGGAGGTGTGAGGCGAACATGCTAGCCACTAAGCCACCGTTCCCCCCCTGTAGAGAACAACTAAACTTCATTTGAGTAAAAAACTCCTTTTCCTCCTCCTTTAATAGAGTACCAGTTTCCAGAACCATTTAGCTGCTCTAAGATACTAATTATAACAACATATACTAGTTCTAAATATTTGCTTTATTATAAGCACTAAATACAAAAATATTTATTTAATGGAGAGGTGTGTAGGTTGAAGAAATATGCGGGATTTTAGAGACTGCAGGACTGATGCTTATTTCTTCACAGAGCTGAAAAAGGAACGGCGACTTATCCAGCAAGACCTGGAAGCCCTGAATTTGATTATTGAATCCACAAGCACAGATAAGCTGAAGTCTGATGTTTCTCAGATCGCCAGCAGGTTTGGTTGAAAATCTTGCCACATAAATGATTTACCATTTATTATAAAACCACATAATGCTTTTTCTGTCTTAATTTAGATGCTGAAAGATGCTTTTTTTATTTTTTTTTTCCCTCCAGGGACATGAAGTTGACAGGTTTGGCAAATGACTCAGAGCAGAAGCAGTCTTTAGTCTCACCTACAACAGGTGTTCTTCAACCAAAGCCTCCTTCAACTGAAGCACCATCACATGATAACAGAACCAGGCACAGAATTCCTCTCAAGGCTTCACAGCTTTCAGGGTCGTCCTCAAAAAGTGCACAGTGTCAGGGACTGGATTTGGAGAACTCACATGTTCACTCAGTGCCACAGATAAGCTCTGCTTCTTCTTCAGGTACAGCACAGAGTTCTCCAAGTGAGTCAAAAACGCAGAGTCAGAAATCTGTACAATCTGCAAACTGTAGACTTAAAAATGGAACACTGGCTGGGCATTTAGGAGCTGCACCTATATCGACAGTACCCGCCCCACCTCCTGCAGGGCAGAGCGGCGGCAGCAGCCGGGGGCAGAGGGTGGGCAGACGCCTGTCACGTCATCAGACAGGAAACATGCTCAGTGCTACCTGAACCCACCAGCTCCATATTCCCAAAAATAAGTACTTAAGTGAGATATCATTCATATAAGAAACTATACAGTGAAGTCTTAATGAAATACACCATGTTTACATATTTATTTCATTCCACAAAGGACACACAGACAGTTGATCTTTAAAATAAACTTTATTTACCATTTGAAATTGAACCATTTAAGATACACAGCTGACATGACTAAGACAACGTTTGATGCAATTTGGCCCTAAGATTCCAAAGACATGGTTAGATATGTTTGATAGAAAGTTCTGAGCTCATAGTCATTGTGCTTTATTCTCCTTCCCTGCCCTCACAGAAAGTTTTAACAAGTAGTGGACACCTACAGACCTGTATTTTATTTTATGTATTTATTTTCTGCATGAGAAGTGGAGAGTGGGTGGGGTTTGTAATACATGTTGCTTTTAAGCATCATAAAAGTGGTGATGTAAAGTGCTGTAACTTTTAATGAAAATGCACGATGATGCGGCCTGTACAGAAATAATGTCTCCATGAAGGCAAGCAGCTGAATAAAAAGAAAAACAAAAAAAAAGATGATCACAGTTTAAGTTATGCCATACTGTCACTGCCCCAATATGATGTAGTGTGCATTAATACTTGGCAAACCCACACACAAAAAGTTTCAGCTATATTTATAATGGAAATGAATTATTACACACAGATGAGCAGCTCAGATATTCAAACCAGGCTTCAAACATGTCACGGTGTGTTACAGTATCTCTATGTCCACCCACCGTGTGACTTTAGGGCTTGTGACATTTCGGTTAAATCAAAACAACTTGATCATGAACTGTTATGTATTAAATGCACGAATCAGTTCAAAACTACAGGTTAGTAGGAGTCAGTCATCCACTTAGAAATGTTCGTTGAACCTTTGGAAATTTACAGAAACCCTCAGTTTCCAGTCTAACTAACACTTAAATTCTCACTAGTTAACATATTACATTGTTCATTGAAGACAATTAGCATACAAGCTTTAGTTCAGCTTTAAACATGCCTGATGAATATTGGACACAGCAAGTCATTTTCTCCTTGTTTGTGTATAAGCGGCGTCGAAGTGGCTTAATTATGGCAATTCATTTTTAAGTTTCAAAATCCTGGGAACAAAAAATATTTTTTCAGCAATACAATGTGGAAAAATTTAAATTCCTTCCTGGTCTAGGCCTGCAAAAATGCTGTTGGGTAAAGAGTTGATTCAACAAATGCAGTGTTAAAAATAAGTCATTCTATAATATTTAAAGATGTCTAAACTGTGCTTCCTTGCACATGATAATCGTCACTTTTTGATCAAGCGGATAGTTGGTTATGTGGAACAGTAAAATGGACAGAAGCCAAATGAATTTATGATCACACGTTTCAATTCAGGAAGTCTGAAGTGTTCTTACCGGTCTGGATATATAACAATGTACATAAAGGGTAGACATTTCTTTAGACGATAGTGTAACCGATATATAGGATATTCATCGTGTGAAGGGTTTTTCTCTGTCAGACTCGGCCGGTGATTTATGCTAGGCTCCCATCTCACCCAACAGTAGCTATAATTAAAATAATAATAGCTAGCTATTAATATAATATAATATTATAATATTATAAATATTATAATATAATATTAGCTATTAGCTAATATTCATCGTTTTTAAACTGTTTTTATTAAAATCACATTTATTTTCTTTAATTGTTCTTTGTTTTTATTATGATTTTATCGTGCGTCTCTTATTTTTACATATATTTTTTTTCTCTTATAAATTGTTTTCTAATTTCTATGTAACGCACTTTGAATGACCTCTGGGTATGAAATGTGCTATACAAATAAACTTGCCTTGCCTTGCCTACAGTAGTTGCTGATTAGCCTATATTAAATTTTTAACTTTCTCTCCTTTGTAATAGTACATCTGAGTACCAACTCAAAGAATTCTCGACTTTTACAAGTAAACAAAAAAAAAATAAGGGAACTCTTCTATCTAACACTTCTATAGAAAGAGTTTGGAGTACGCCTCCAGATGGAACTGGGTGTGTGTAAAGGACACTACAGCATGCTTTAGGGAGTGTGGTTCAGGCAGAATGGATTACAGTGTGTTATGGTGGAAGCACCATTTACACCTGCGGTTGTACTGTGCAATCGTTGTAAAAGCAGTGTGTTCTTTCTTAGTTGAGAAGAAAGTATCGTTCCTCTGTGCTTCAAGTTTCAGTCCAGAGTGTTAGTTTGGCAACGTATTTGATATCAGCTGGTTTAAGGAGCTTGAGATAAAATAAACAGTGTCACTGTATATAGATACAAAAAAAAAAAAAAGAAAGAAAGAAATTTAAGATAACACAGTTTTAGTACTACAAAAATCAAAGAAAAGTGACTTTCTTAAAAAGGTCAACTCTTTGTTAAATGACCATGTTGCTAGCTACACACGGATTTAAAATGACATCAATACTGATATTATTCTGTACTAAGTAAAGACTCACTAGTGAAAGATTTTCACAGAGTACACAGAAACGCCGGCTAATAAAAAAAAAGCAAAAACTGAACCAAACGAGCTACAATATGTTCCCCGATCTGATAAAAAAAAAAAACAAATCATTTTCAGAAATGCACAACCAAACCAGTCCAGTTATGTAATGATTGTTTTGTACATCAGTAGTTTTCACTGTAACATAAAACAGTACAGGACCAGGGTGCATTTGCATCAGACCAAGTCTCGTCATCGCTAGCGTAGACAAGAATGAACTGAATTCTACTCACTAGTAATATATTCATTTGAGAGGCGGAGGTTCAGAACATCAAGTTAAATGCTAAAACGGACACAGTTTGTGGGCTACGGTTCACAGTATGAACACGTCCTTCATGCATCAACACAGTGCATTCGTACTGCATGATATAAGTAATTATTACTGGCGTGGGAGAGCTTGCATGCGCTAATATACTTTTTTTCACATCATGATCGTTGCTGAACAATTTGAACGTTGCAGGGTGGCAGGTTTCTCTCTCGTATCACACAACAGCTACCAGTCAAGTGAAGGCTAGTCTCAGGATGATAGTGTAGGGAATCGTGGAGGCTTGAAACTTTTCTATATTTCAAAGCAAAATGTAAGTGAAAGTGAAAGTGACGTGACATACGGCTAAGTATGGTGACCCATACTCAGAATTTGTTCTCCGCATTTAACCCATCCAAAGTGCGCACACACAGCAGTGAACACATACAGACCGTGAACACACACCCGGAGCAGTGGGCAGCCATTTATGCTGCAGCACCCGGGGAGCAGTTGGGGGGGTTCGGTGCCTTGCTCAAGGGTACCTCAGTCGTGGCCGGCCTGAGACTCGAACTCATAACCTTAGGATTACAAGTCAGACTCTCTAACCATTAGGCCACGACTTGCCCACGCTCGATGTAGTCACGCTCATGATCTTTGAAGCTATTAGAACATTTCTGAAACTACAGAAAGTAAATGTTGTCTGCAGTGTCAAATTAATGCCTTTTCCTGGAGGCACTGACAAAACACTCAGTGCCTCTTCCAATCCTTGGGATATTGCGATTTTTGAATGATGCTACAGCCATATCTGTGGCCAGAAGACCAAGAGAGCAAACTTGACCGCACTATCTGTGAGGGAAGGATGACGCTACTCTCTCCTCTGTCAATCAGAGTGACACTAACTTGTATATATGAAGAGCTAGCACCTTTCTTGAAGATGTGGTAGTAGAGCTGCACGTGTCTGATAGGAACACGTTAGTGTAGGGAATTAGGGATTGTGGGTAGGATTTAGAAAGGCTCAAGCTGAGAGAAAATGAGGTAAAGAAAAATCCCTGAAAGCTAAAAGTGTGTGTTTAAAGAGTTTCAGTTATCTTCAATGAATGAATTACAAGCTGTGGATTGGTGTATGAAGATGTTCTCTTTTCTCTGTAAAAGTAAGTCAAGTAATGTAAAATCATTGCACTGACCGGGTTTTAGCCTGTGCTTGTTATTTCCGTAAAGGATTTGCACTGTGCTGTGCCTAACTGGGCGTCGATACCGCTCACCCTCAACTACTTTTTTTTTTTTTACCTTTTTTTAAAGATATTTTTACTTTTTTTTTTTATTGCTGTATGTTAGTTTGTACCCTTTTTCTAAACTTTCTGGGAGGAAAACTATAAATCATAAAACTTTCATCAAGAGGTTATCAAACAAAAAGGAAAACTACAAACAGAATAAAAATGAATATATTCGAATGCCAAATATGACACATTGATGTACTGTTAAAGAGATTTATTTTTTTTCTTTTTTAAAGAAGAAATAAAACCCAGATTTTTCATCAATTGCATCAAGAAATGCACTTATAGCAGCTACATTGCTAGACCTCAGCCCTCCTCTGGTGCTGTCTAGCAACATCCCTAACATATAAACGTGTCCAACATCCTGCTAACACTGAGAATGTGGCTCACCGTGACCTTGGGGACTTTTTGCCAGACTGGAATGACGCACAATGACGCACAATGACGATTCCAGCAAACAGCACAAGACCCAAAACCATACGTCACCTCTTTCGTAAAATACAACACAAACATTCAATTCACAATTGAGGAATGGTAAACATTAAAAAGTGATTACACGTGATCCTCTAGCATCTTCACAAAATAAACGCACAATGATTTAGTGACGTACAAAACGATGAAGAATGTCAGTAAAGCTCTATTCTACGTATTACACAGACTACGCAATTCAGTAAAGTCAGTGATGATGACTGATTTCCTTAATCAGAAGTTTATCTCCAGCATTAACTCTTTGTCTCCACCTGACTGCAGCACATCTCTTATATCTCTTTAATCAGTGTGGTGAGGACAGACTTTAAAAAAGATGATACTAAACAGAAATATTTAAACACACACACACACACACACACATATACAATGCCCCAGGATGTAGGAGGTTTGTGCATATCATACCCTTTTCTTTCTTTTTGCTTACTTATTATTGTTTTTTTAACCTCACGACACTCCTTGTATGTGTGTGTGTGTGTGTGTGTGCGCACTACAGTACTGAGTCTATGGCACCATCACTCCTGCCATCTCTCGAACGATCGTTCACTCACTACGTATATATTTTATATTCAAAATGGAAGACTATTCAGAGCTCTCTTAGAATTCATATCTTAAGTTAGAAATGTTAGCATGCCAAAAAAAAACAAAAAACAAAAACAAATTGTGCACAACCCTGAGAATGGGTTTGGGAACTTAATGTGCTTAGATCGTGGGAGTTTCCTTCAGTAGCTGTTCTAAAAGCTGAAGGCAAAATATCCTTTGTGCTTTGTATCTTGTGCATCTCTTTACCCAAGTAAAAAGTGTGGATTCTGTTAAAAACTACCAAATAGGACCTTTGATGGAAGGCTACAGTCAGGGGCAGTGGGTTTAAAAAAAAAAAAGTAAAAAAAAAAAAAAAAAAATATGTGGCTGGGACACAATTATCCATAGTATGTTCACTATAGTCAAAGAACGTTTGGTCTTCAGCTTTTAACCCGACCAGCACTATTACCGCTGTACACACAACAAGCCGAAACCTACAGCTGCAGCAAAAGTAGTCATATTTCCAGCTAAAATTTTACATGGAAGGAGAAAGAAACCAATATATCCCACTCTGCACTATATATATATACACACAAGGTAGGGATGCATAAAAGACTTCCTGTGTATGCATATGAACACATTTTTTTTTTGTACTTACAAAAACAGCATTATTAAATTAAAAAGGAACAAAAGAAGGGTTGGGATGAGAACTGATTCTCTCTAGAGGTTAGGAGTAATAAAGCCCTTACAATATGTAAAGGTTCAGCAGGGATGGCCTCGCGTCTATACGCTGGGTGACGGGTTGCGCGTAGATCCGTTGCTGCCCTTTATGGTGAGCCCGATCTCTTCCTTATTCTCTTTCTCCTGATCTTTCTCTTTCTCCTCGTCTTTAAGAGTACGGACCTCCATGGATTCGGGTCCGGCCGTGGCGTAGCGGCCCTTGCGGTGCTCTTGCAGCGCCGGACCCCAGCTGGGATGTGGCTTCATTGAGTTCTTCAACCGCTGCAGCAAAGCGGAGAGATCAAAATTAGATTAAAAACTTGAAGACAGACCTATCTTTTCTACGTCATGGTATACGCTTATCATGCTTTCGAGGTGGATAGGATTCTTCGGAAATGGCTGAGTTGGCAAAACTGACAGCAATTTTAAATGAGCGGCATGCTGATGGAGATAAGTAATAGAAGATTAGCTGCATTCATGCAGCTCTGTTATCCAAAGCATATAGCCCAGGGTTCTTGCCCTTTCCTTGTAGAAGTATTTTCTCCATAAGACTTTGTTTTTATATGTTACATTAATTAAACATTCTAACCCTGTAAGCTAGGTTTTGGTGTAATTAAAGGTCGTTAACTTTATCACGATTTCTTTCAACATGATTAAATGTCTGCAGGCTGCATTAGTGCAGACGTAGTAAATCTACTTGGACAAACAGACAAACACTTCCACATTTTTCCAGGTCTACACTGCTGAGGGTTTAGAGCCTTTTTCCTCTAAAGTTTGTAACCTTCTGGTTACTAGCACAGTCTAGAGCCTATCGCAGGAATGTTGGGCACCAGGTGGGAATACAGATTGAATGGGAGTCCATCACGCACACACATTCACAAATTCAATCACCCCTAGGGGCAATTTAGCAGCGTCAATCTATCTACTGGCTTGCTGTTGGAAGTTGGAGGACCCGGAGGAACCCTGGATGCAGAAAGTATGGCGTTATTCAGCAGAAACCTGCTACATCTTATAACAAAGGTAGGGACGACACAAGGTCACCATCCTCGTTCAAATGGACATTTCACTTAAACAAGAAACTTGCTCGAGGCATAACATCTCACCTCCCAAAATGTGGTTCCCTCAGACACCGTAATCTTGAAAAGGGCATAGACGGGAATACAGATGACCGAAGACAGGGCCATGAGGAAGCCGATGACCAGAGACCAGTTGGGGTACACGTAATCGTTGTAAGTGATGGGTTTGTACTGGATCACCGTGAAGATCAGGATAAACTGGACAAACAGAGGGGGGGAGAGTGTTAATGCTAGCAAAGAATTGAGTTTCACTTAAAAAGGTATTATGAAACAAGCGCATTTTCATCGAAAGGACAGGACCGTAACTTTCCTCTGGTGGCACTTTCCTCTCGACATTCACTCCAGGTCCATCGGCATCTTACTTAGGGTCTGTCCGTAAATTACCAATTGAATGACACAAAAGCGATAACCTTCATGCTGACATGATTTTAAATATGATTTAAAAATAAAAAAACTGCATTTGTTTCAGCTGGTTTCAAGCTAAATAGTACAGGCCCCTTTTCATTGCAGTTGAGGTCTTCTTCTATTTTGTATTAAAATGTTTATGTAAAAATTGTGATTTATTCATTTCTCATGAAAAACCTATAAACCTTTTTTGTTTGCATTTGTTTGTATTTGACTGAAGCATAGAGCATTTTGTCAAGTTTTATTTTGCCTCCATCCCATTTACTCCCGATCTGAATGGTGGCTAATCTGGCATGGCAAAGGCTACCACTCACCGAGATAATGAGCGGAGAGATGAACCTCCAACAGACCCTGAAGAACACCGGTGGAGGGAAGCCCAGCATCATCTCCACATCCTTGAAGTAGTTTCTGTGGCCTGCAAGAGGAAGACATGTTGTACACTACAGTCAAATTCACACATCACCAGATAAAACATTAGTCAGAGCAGGAAGTTGAGGTGATTGACTTACCGTAAACATACATGATGCAAATGCACATGATGCAGGAGATGATGACTAGTGAAAAGCTGGCAGCGTAGTTATCCATCAGCAGCAGCCAGTAGATTCCTGCCTGCAACCACAAGAGGGCAACACAACATGGAGGCACTGCATAGGTCACTGATTTTTATTCTCAGGTGTGTGCTCAACTCACCTGTGTGGTCAGTGGCACTCCTAAGAGAAACCCGAGGATGGCCACGACAAGTGTGATGTAGGTTTTGTTTCGGATGATCCAGTCTGTGCCAATCTCGTCCACTACGGCAGTCACTAATGTCTCCAAAAGACAGAACTGTCCATCCAAACACACACACACAGAAGTGAGGGAAAACAGCACCATTGAAACATTCCCTGATAAACAGTGGGCTGGTGTTTGTTCAACAAAAAATACAAAACAATCCTGAGATTTACATTTTTCACATACTGTTGAATGTAAGAATGAATGTATAGCACAGAATTCAAGTCACATGTATGAAACATTCTCTATGGTGGACACTCCAAATAAGCATCAGCAGTAAAAATTCCATTTTAAAGGGAATTTTTTCAATATTTTTGCCCAGGCTGTATTCCGGAGAGAGTAAAGACAGGCCGTGTTTACCTGCGTGCCGAGACCCAGGAGGATGAGCATGAAGAAGAAAAGCAGCGACCAGAGTGGCGAGATGGGAAGCAGCGTCAGGGCTTCTGGGTAGGCGACGAAGGCAAGGCCTGGTCCGTGGTCAGCAACCTCAGACACGTCCACCCCCAGGTGCTGTGCCATGAAGCCGAGGATGGAGAAGATGACAAAGCCGGCGTAGACGCTTGTTGCACAGTTCGTCACGCTGATAATGATGCTGTCTCTGAACAGCAAAATCAAAATAAAGTGTCAGAAACCCAACTAAGGTTTTTAAAGAACTCACTGGGATAACTGGGATTTATTTAGCTTAAGGCATAAAGTGAGTGCCTTGGAATCAGTTCAGTACAGTTTTATTTGTATACAGCGTTTAACAAGGGACAATATCACAAAGGAAATTTATATTTATCCCTAATGAGCAAGCCGGAGGTGATGGTGGGATGAAAAAGTAGCTACGATGATATGAGGACGAAATATTGAGAGGAACCGGACTCGAAAGAATCCGTCCTCAACTGGGTGACACTGAGATGTGCTACTGTAAGCTACATCTAACATGTAAGCTAGTCAAGTGCAATTGTGTGGAGCTACATACGAGTGTGATCATGCCGTCGCTGTTGATTTGTCTTGTCTGTCATGTTTTGATGTTTTCACATACTGTCATGGTCGGTTTGGGAAGAGAAACATTTTCAATAAATCTATGAATAATTACCTCTAAATCAAAATATCGGAAGCAGATAGCATTCAGTATTATACAGGAGGTCCAGTTAATCGAATCGAATATGTAGAGAATCATTTTAGTGTGCTATATTTGGATATGTGATGACAAATTGAACCCGGTATAAAATGACACGTTAACTATTGAGTAAACCGTGGGACACGGTCCAGTACCTGAAACAGTTGTTGTGAAATTTGTTATAAGATGCCATGGTGATGAGCCCACCCCAGGCACAGCCCAGAGAGTAGAAAATCTGAGAAGCAGCATCACCCCACACCTACACAACACAAACACACAAGCTGTATTACACCGGGGCATTTTAACTACATCGTTTCAGCACTCAACCTGCTTCTGATCATTAAACCTTATTCCGTGTCAGTGTTGGGCTGACCTTTGCATCCAGGATTTTCTGCCACTGAGGAGTGAGGTAGTATTTAATTCCACTGATGGCACCGTCTAACGTGATTCCTCGAATGAAGAGAATGGTCAGCACTACGTATGGAAAGGTTGCTGTGAAGTACACCACCTGAGAAACATCCCATATAGCAAAATGAGCACAAAGCTTTTTTTAGTAAATGATTCTGTTCTCTGTGGCCTGTTAAAGGGAAGATCAAGATGATGGGAAAAAAAGAAAAAGGAAAAAAAAAATACTGTTGCAGAACCGACAAACAAAATAAAACCAAACAAAAGAAGGCAAAATTCAGCGCCTCTGAGTGAGTGTTTCACACACAAAAAAAAAATCAAATAAATAAATAAAGGATTCTATGCCCAGTCATTTCGACTTTCTCCACGTTATGTAGTTTGTGAACAGATGGACGACATTCTGGCTCACCTTGCCAGAGGACTTTACCCCACGGATGAGGCAGAGGAACACCACCAACCAGGAAATGGCCAGGCAGCCCAGGATGGGGAGTCGCACTTCACCGAAGTTCCCTATGCCATCTGAGACGTTCAGTACATAGTTCCTGGGAAACAAAATAAAATACAAATCTAAACCTTATATTTGCTCATTATATTTTATTCTACCAGCTCTACTACCAGTTATTATTGGCAACATCAGCAACATTAATAAGAGCACAGTTCCATAAGATGCACAGGGATCCTCCTAATGAGAGACAAATAAAGTCTTATAAATCACTAAAAATACAATTACGAAAAATAACTCCTTGAAGAGCAACATGTATGAGGTGCACATGATATAGTAGTGTTTAAAATTTTCATTTTGAACAAGGCTTCTGTAAGACAGCATACACTCGACTGTCAAAAGTACCTTATCCTATTAAAAAAAAAAGCATTTACTGATTGAGATTTTCTCTCTCGTGCTTATTTCTTAGCCATAGGCTTTTATTTACTGAGGCAGCACTACAGTGTGTCATGGATTTAGTAAGAGCTCCAACTTGCATACAGACAAAAACAATCCAATATTTCGGGACAGCTGCCCAATCCAAACAACCCTGTCCTCACAATGAATGGTCTGAAAGTGAGCTCAGCAGCGACAGTAATGCTAGGCACAAACAATCTACAGGATGATTCAGCACACGCACACACACACACACACCCCTTGCTGTCAAAGCTCCCATTATCCACACACTGACAGTGAAAGCACGTATACAGAAGGACTTCACACACGCACAAAAAAAACACACATTATGTTCTGCTGTTGCCAGCCTCATGTTAAATTCTTCCAGCTGAAGGCAGGCCTGATGACTAAAAAAACTCCAACAAGCATATCAGTGAACTCCACATCCAGAACTTGTGGTGCATTTCCACAGCATAAGAAAACTGCAGAGCCAGTAATTTCATACGCTAATGAAAAAGACAGTTTATCATAATAATAATCAGTTCCTTTTTAAGCACACTGCAAGTTTAACTGTTACAAGCAGGGCTGTTTTACATTTTTGGGGCCTTAAGTTACATCCGAGAGATAAAAACGAACCTCATCATCTTTTCACTTATACACTTATACAGTCCCCTCTGAAAATAGTGAAAAAGCAAGGCCATATATTCTGATATACACAGAAGACCTTTGGGTTTGAGATCAACAGATGAATATGAGATGACTGATCAGAATATCTGCTTTCATTTCCTAATATTTAGAACTAGTTAAACACACAACACCATGACGTCTTTTGTTTGAACCTACTAATTTTTCAGGTTTTCAACATATCTGCCAGTTGCGTCTTGTTACGTCGGTGGTTTAAACAATTATTTCTGAATGTTTAAAAGTCTACTGTATTGTACTGAGTAGTTCTGATTTCTAAGTATTTTCTAACCTTAGTACACATTAAAACATTCGATTAGTACTTCAGAATATTTCACCAAAAGCATCTCCGTATCTATTTATATCAGGAATCTGATATGCGCTAAAAGTGTGGAGTGGATCAGGTGGATCTACACGATCTCACGTGAGGCTTGTATAAGAAGTTACAATGAATACAGTAATGAGTCTAGCATTAATAAAGAAGGATGTACAGGGTTTAGAGGAAGACAAGCTAATAGGTGCCATGCTAACCTCCAGTATTCCTCACTGGGACTCGTCCTCTTGGTGCGGCTGATCACCTCGGTGAGGCCTGACACTACATTAGCGGTGACATTGGTGAAAGTTGCGTTTGCCCGCAGTGTGCCTGCTACGCCGCTGCAGTCTGGGGTGTTCCATGGGTTGTTGCAGTATGTCCAGGGCAGCAGATTGGTCATGGATGTGAAAAAGTAGTAGATTGCGATACAGATGACCACATTGTAATAGATGCCGATGTAAGTGGAGACCACCATCATTCCATAGCCGACACCTAAGAGGGGAAAAAAGGAGGGAAAAAAGTACAAGGAAAATACATTATTTGATCTGTTGACTACTTACAAATAAAATCTCCTGACTGTCATACTACAGAATGAGCCATTTATGCTAAAACACTCAATATGTCTGTGTGTCAGTGTTTGGAAATTTAAAGATCAAAATCAAAATTTTAGGAATAACTGTTAGTACAGGAGGCAGTGCAAAGAAGTGATGGAGGTCATATGACAGAATCATCTTTTTGCTTTATACAATAAAAATGATTTTTTGTTCATTAGAGAAATTCATTAGACAAGCATGTTTCATGTTTCAAGTTTGTTCAAAACATTTTTATATTTGTTTTAGTAGAAATCCCAAAATATTATTGACAATCAAAAGTGTGACTTACAACAATCACTACAGAGCATCTGATTTTATATCTACCTCTCCATATCTATTCCATATCTAAGGCTTATCTATAAAGGCTCACCTTTGAACATGGGGCTGACCTTCCACACTCCCAGACAACCCAATGAGGTGAATTGTCCAAAGGAGAGCTCCAAGAAAAACAGCGGGATGCCACAAAACACCAGCATGATAAAGTATGGAAACATGAAGGCACCTAACAAACATACAAACACATCTGATAAGTTGTCCTGCATTTTGATCTGCATTTTGAATTCTTAATTAAATAACTGAAATACTATCTAGGCAGCTAAATTATTTTTTTATACAGTTACAGTTACACCAACTTATTAGGAAAAAAATGAAGAATTTTCTTTACATTGGTTAATTTATCATCATAAAGCACAATCCCCTTTACCCTATCAATCTTAATGGTTCCCTATAGATCCTGACAATGGAGCATCAGACTGGTTTCCTTTTCAGAAAAAAAGCCAAAGTATAAGACTTGGAATTGAATAGTGATGAGATCTGAAATATTAAAAAAAAATTGGGAAACTTTTTAATAGTATTCAGGGGTGAATATATAATAAACTAGGCTAAAAACTGGTAGATGACACAATGAAATCTGAATATATAACCAACACATTGCATTTGGACCTTTGGTCAATGTCTCTGCTATAACCTGTGTTTACACTGTCAATCAGGAGTAGGTTTATTTCTTTTTCTCTCCGTTGGGCAACAACAATTTGAAAACTAGCCCGGCATCAAAATCGTCTGTCCCAGGCACAAATACACACAGAGGCATTTAAGGTTTAATGTGATGGAATATCTAGAGCTCTGTATTGGATGAGTTTCTAATGCAGTATATAAATATAGCACTAGAGGTTGCAGTCATTGATATATACTTCTGATAACTTTGATACTACATTGATACTGATAACTGATAACTAGTAACTTGATAACTACTGGATGCTACTGGAATCTTGATAGCACCAGGATAACTGCACCAGCGACAACTGAGTAACACAAGTAAACACAACAATAGTGTTCAAACTCTTTGCTTCACTGTTCTTTACTCAATAAGCGGTTCACGGCAGGATATTTAGCTATAATACAATATGGTCCAGTGTCACCCAAATGATGATGGGTTCCCTTCTGAGCATGGTTCCTCTAAAGAGTTCCTCATATCATCTCAGGGAGGTTATCCTTGCCACCATTACCTCAGGGATAATGTTAAACCTTATCGTTTTATTAACCTTACGTTTCTAGATTTCTGTAAAGCTTCTATGAGTCTATGTTTATTGTTAAGATTTTTTTATTATTGATAAGAAGACATTATAAGAAAAAAGATCATCATATTCACCTCCGCCATTCCTGTAACAAAGGTAAGGGAACCTCCAGACGTTGCCCAGCCCCACTGCGTAGCCCACACTAGTCAGGACAAACTCAATCTGGTTCCCCCAGTTTCCTCGCCGAGAATTCTCGTCCTTCTTCACTTGTTCGCCTGGGACCGCTCCGTTCTGGACCACACACACAAAGAAAGACAGAGATTAGAGATTCACATTAAGAAAAGCTGGAATACTCAAAGCTTGCATTCATCTTGTATTAAGTATAGAGCCTGACACATATTAAGCTAATTCCTCACAAATATTTGCATATTATCAGCAAGCCCTATTAAACTCAAAACATGAAGGTAGATCTCTGCAAAAACCCTCTGGCCCTCTGTAGCATGTAAGAGCCCTGGGAGGACCATGTGACCAAGGTACCCTTTGGTCCTGTCGGCTCATTTTCTCCATCTGTTCTTGTCAGATGGTCTTTAGCGTGACCTCTAGAGTGACCACTAGAGAGGCCCAGTGAGTGTCTGGGTTTTATAAGTCTTACTTTGTTTGTTAGTCAAAATATCACATTTTTGCAACTCTTTACTTTGTCTCAGTTTGCATCTCATTGTCCAATCTCTCAGCTGGTATATACAGAGCAATGAATCCCTCAAAAGTGGACTGTATCTAAATTCGTTCCCTATTCATCGTGTTGTACAGATGGTTGGTGGATATATTTTAACCAGTTAACTATATTCTCACCCATAGCACATCATAAACCCTGTACTCAATGGCACACTGTACATTCACACCACAATACACATATTTCTTTCGTATGACCTGCGACGATGAACACAAAAGCAGTCAACTTAAGCAGTTATTTAAAAAATATTACTCACGCACTGAATGACTCAGTAGTTAGTGTTATCAAAATTCATTCTGGTAAGGATGCAGGAGTACATAAGATTTGGTGCTTGCGAGTAGTGAGATCAAGACTGAATCAAGTAACCTGCTTAGAATGAATCAATCAAATAGTGGAAATAAAATGTTCACATGCATGTTCAGCCATTTTCGTCTTTAAAAAGTTAGCAAGTTTGTCTGTTAGCTAGCAACATTAGTTTGGTGACTGTCTTCAGTTTTATAACGGCTTTATTATCGGGTTTTCTTGTTCTGAATATATTCAGCTATATCTGTCTAAACATCAAGGTTTTGACTCTAATCCCCTGAGATACTGAAATGCACCTGAGCCAAACAGCAGACAGCAGAACAGGCGTGAGAAAATGCCTTGGATGTGGAAGCAGCTGGAACACTTCAGAAATACAGACTGGCTACAGGTCATTTAAAAGCAAACACCTCTTTATTAATTTAACAAATATATCTACACACGCTAATCATCTCTACTATTACATACTATTTGTGTCCGTCAGTGAACTACTAGTGCTGTGTTTTTTTAAGATGTCTTTTGTATTACAGGAAGAGTCCATAGTTCCTATTTTTGATATTTTCTTTAGTTTCCTTCGTGGCTATCATTAATAAAAATAATGTCTGTTCATTTGAAGGATTGTACACTCGGCTCCCATCGCTTACTATCATGTGGTGTCGGATGTTGATATCAGAGCAGGGGGAAAAAGGAAGCTTACTAAGAAATCAAGAGAAATGTGGCCACGAATGATAAACAATGACCTTTCGGTTTTATTGCTGAAAGTCTAAGTAACTGCATGCAAACCTGGCTGGACATCTAGGTAACCTGCTATCTGTGTTAAAGGCACACCTGCTTAAAGTGTGTGACCAAAAAAGAGAACATGGTGGCGGTACTTGCACTCCCTGCTCTTACCATGTTGCTCATTTCCCATCAAACTGACCTGGCCTGTGCTCATTAAATACTCAAGCTCAAGCTACTCTCTGACGATATGGATGTATCCTGCATTAGAGGTGAAGTGGACTAATTCCATGAGTACAGCTGATAATCATGAAAACACTACTTTAAATCTAGGGCTTTTGAACTACTTTTCTAAAATACCAGGTCCTCCACTGTTTACAGAGGTGTCAAATCCTCGTAGCTGCACATGCTGTGAATGGTGTAAAGTTCCCTTTCACTACATTTAACTTGGTTTTCTGCAGAGTTGACTGTAGATCAGTTCATTTTAACAAACTATTCTGATTAGGCAAGAGATATCACAAATGTTTGTCGGTTAGTAGTTAGCCACGTCTGTTGCTAGTATCTGCTGCTGCTGCTTTACTGAAACTACAGTCCAAAATGTTGCATAAATGTTCGCTATATAGAACAGAAAGGATACACTCGGGCCTGTAAATTTGAAAGTGTGATTAAAGAAAGCTAGTTATGAACTTCACTTGCTCTGACAGATGCCTTTTGTGTGCTCTCTATTTTTTGGCCCCTATTTGGATATTAAATGTACCAAGGTGGGAAATAAAATATTATAATTTGCCAAATTACTGCATAAAGGCATGAGAGCAATATTTGGTGATATTTGGTTAAACATCAAGGTGAGCCAAACACAGCTGAGCCATCAGGTGTGTACAGACATCAGAAAATGAATAGGTTTTTATCCACAATAAACAGAAGCTTATCTGTTTTCACTGTGTATGTATAGACACAACTGACCTAAAGGTATTGCATGGTTATTTTCTCTCATATTATTAATTTTTAAAATGCCTAATAAGTATCATTTCATCCAAACATGGAAACAATCATGCTGTGTCTAGTATAACTGCTTTAAAAATGAACTGACGGTGAGAGAGAAATCAAGAAAGAAAGATCCCAGCTGGAATCATCTGCCCCGTTACACAAGTACACACACACACACAGGGTCTCAGTAGGACCCAGTCTAAACACATGCTCACTGCAAGCACAATGATACATAATGTACATTATTTCCTAAACTTTACAATTAGCATTATCAGAATAAAGACGGGAGCAGGGCACAGACACAGAACATAGAGAACTCTGCAAACACGGCAAGAACAGGGAAACTCATGAGACTGTGAAACTGTGAAAATTCTGATACAGTCAGGGGCGGATGCGGATAGCTGGGCTTTTTGAAATTCGAAGACTGTTTGCCAGCCCTTTGGTGAGACGGCTCAAACAGGTTAAAGGTCATTAGCCTTGACTCTGCTTCAACTACATCACTCTTGATACAAGAACTGCTTTGTGAATACTGAACAGAGAGTTTCTGAAGATAAACTATATGGTTAAGATGGTATATTATATATATGGTAAATTTCTCTTTTTCTGGAATTTATTGAAGAGGAAACAAAACAAAATGTGAAGATGACGATGTTTGGTAATTTAAACGTAAATGACAGATCCATATTATACTCATGTGTAAGTGGCAACAGTGATCAACGTAGTATTTTAGGGACAAAACGTTAAAGAGATAAATGTAATTCGTTCAATTAAGCAGTTAACCTGAGTTTAAAATATTTCAAATATGAAAGCAATTAAATAATTCAAATTAAGCCCCTTTTCTGTTACACTGGAGTTATAGGAAAAAATAGAATCTGCTGATATAGTTGAGATTAAAGAGTCTTTTTGGGTGGTTTGTTGGGGGATATTAGATATTAGAGAGAGAGAGAGAGAAAGAGAGAGAGAGAGAGAGAGATAGAGAGAGATAGAGAGAGAGAGAGTGTGAGTGAGTGAGTGAGTGTGAGTGAGTGAGTGTGAGTGAGTGAGTGAGTGAGTGTGAGTGAGTGAGTGTGAGTGAGTGTGAGTGAGTGAGTGTGAGTGAGTGAGTGAGTGTGTGAGTGTGAGTGAGTGAGTGAGTGAGTGTGTGAGTGAGTGTGAGTGAGCGAGTGTGAGTGAGTGAGTGAGTGATTGAGTGAGTGTGAGTGAGTGAGTGAGTGATTGAGTGAGTGTGAGTGAGTGAGTGAGTGAGTGTGTGAGAGAGTGAGTGAGTGTGAGTGAGTGAGTGAGTGTGAGTGAATGAGTGTGTGAGTGAGTGTGAGTGAGTGTGTGAGTGAGTGTGAGTGAGTGCGAGTGAGTGAGTGAGTGAGTGAGTGAGTGAGTGAGTGAGTGAGTGAGAATTTTAAAGAGAGCATTTTTTATTAAATTTAATTAGTTTAGCAAGTAAATTTAGCAAGTTTAATTAAAAAAAAAAGTATAAAATAATTGTAGTTCACTTTCTATAATGCACTTTACAGAGGCTTCTAAGAAGAAGGCCTATTAAGTCTAGACTTCTCACTAACTTAAACCACTAACATCCAGCTCCTAATGCAGGACAGCAGGATGCATGGTATAAACAGTGACAAAGAGAAGTTTGTATTCTTTAATATAATACGCATTATAGAGACAATATAAAATCCATGAAAGACAACCTGAAGGACAGCGAGAGTGTTTATCTCAGAGTCAAAGCAACACATTTGGAAACAGCTGAAGCCATCTGTTCAAATAGTTCAGTTATACAAGGGTCACCATTGCAGGAGATCTGACCTCCTGCCCAACCTTCTGAACCCACTTAGGGTGAAATTCCTTCACCGCAGGAGAGTAAAAGTTTCAGTTCAGTGCGAGTGCAGCTTCAGAGGGTCACTGAGTACTACAAATACCCAAAAAATAAAAAATAAAAATGACAGAGTGATTAACATGGTTCAACTGATGTTAACCATATGAGTAGAACAATGCAACAATCTTAACATCGCAAACTGACTTTTTGTCACAAAACTGAAATTGTTACCTGGGTGAAAGAGAATAAGAGTCAGAAATGATATGGGAAAAGTACAAATAGGTTCATCATATCTGCATTAGGATTTAGTCTTTCCTACAGCAGGATCTGCTTTAGGCACTAAACATCACTCAGGAGGGAAATAAGAGAGGCTTCATTCTGCTCCAGTGGGATTAGATAAAGTTGTGTGTACAAAGCCCTTAAAGGGCCCATTATACAATCTCTGTGAAGTGAAGTAATTCACTGAGCTTTGGCTTCTCACCCTGGAAGTGGTGGGCCAAAATTTGAGTACCCTCATTGGTTCATAACCTCTGAAAACAAAGTACTAGTTTGATGAATAACTTGTAAGGACAACTGGGTTGGGAAGGGCAACCCTGGGTTTGCATTAGGTTGCTGCGTTAGGAAAGAGGGCATTGTGGGGTCATGTCAAATCAATCAAAAGCTAGCCTTGATGTATTTGTGTTGCAGTTAGGTCTAGCTAATTCTGTAACCAAGTAATTGAGCTGCAGGTTTAAATATATACACTGAATGGTACTTAAAAAAAACCCTCACACAATTTACAATGCTTAAACAACACCTTTATACGGTGGCCGAGAAGTGCAAAACAAATTAACAAATCCGAAAACACATTAACAAATCCGAAAACAAATGAACAAATCCGAAAACAAATGAACAAATCCGAAAACAAATTAACAAATTCGAAAACAAATTAACAAATCCGAAAACAATTTAACAATTCCGAAAACAAATTAACAAATCCGAAAACACATTAACAAATCCGAAAACACAAGGACAAGTCAGACAACCCGGGAACGGTAGTGTATCGTTTTTGAATGGAAACTTACCGATCATTGGACAAGACACCTGTCACTCAAGATATACAGGTATGGAATCTTATGTGTAATGTGTAAAGTTCTCTGTTTAAATATAAAAAAATAACAGAATTAATCCACAGTAATCCATTCCATCCATCCATTCCAACCTTTCCCTGTGGCAGACTGTTGAACTTCATGTATACCTTGAGTGACAGGTGTCTTGTCCAATCACAAACTATACCAACTTCTTCCGGGTTGTCTGAAATGTCGTTGTGTTTTCGGATTTGTTCATTTGTTTTGCACTTCTCGGCCACTGTACCTTTATCTATTACCAGTGCCGTAGTCAAGACTGTCTAGTTCAATTCTGTCAGAGCTACATCAGCATTTCAGTATGTCTGCGAAGTCCATAAACTGTAGACAAAGTAATTAAAGTTTTTTTCTTTTTATAAAGTTGTGCAAATGCTGAAAATATAATGTAAGGAAAGACATTTAAGAAGAACTCACTCAGGGTTATCAGAGCATCTCCCCTCTATTTTGCCTTTGTATATTTCCTTATATAACAAAAATAGTATCCTGTTTCTACACTATTATAAAATCACATTAAAGGCCAACACCTGATGTACTTGCAAAGCGAGATGAAGCAAAGCTTAGATAGTAATGTCTGAAGAATTAGTATTTAGAGTAGTAGGTACAACAGGCTGTTTCAATTTTAAATTATTCATTCAAATTATTCAAACTATGTTTATCAACTTTGCAGGGGCTAAACAAAACCAGGCTGCTACTGTGGTTACATTTGGCCCACAGGCCTTTAGTTTGACACCTGTCTAAGGTTAAGGAAAAAACAGGACCAAACAGAGGCACAAAACCCTGTTTTTTGTGTGGATTCATAAGAAACCTCTTTGTGATTACAAATTCAAACTGTATTATAACTGAGGACAGTGATATTGGTGCACTAAGCAATTTGCAGCAAAGGCAGAACTAAAGGAGCAGAAAAACACATCCGTTTAAAAAATAATTGCTTTACAGACTTGCGGACAAAAACGAGACGGAATTGACACAAAATGACATCATGATCTAAGGAGAGTGAAGATTAGGGTCCACTGGTCTCAGAAAAAATCATTTAAACTATTATTTGACATGAGTTTTTCACATACAGAAGTAAGCATGTAGACGCATTACGTAGGTTTAGATGTCTTCTTCGTTTATAACCTTTAATATTCCTTTGCACAGCATAACTCCAACAAGGTGATTTTTTTCCCCACTTGAGGTCTATTTAATCCAGTGCTTATATACAGATGTGAGTGAGTGTTTAAAGTCTGAAATCCGGTGTTTCCAAACTGGTCCTTGTCCAAATCAGACAGTTTGCATTTTTTGCTTATTTCCAATTGTATCTGGATCAAGTCTGACATGGAGGAAGAAAACATGGGGGGAAAAAAATATGGCCTGAAATCTGATCTATGAATAACATACTGTATGCATTCAGAAGGTCATTTGATCGGACAACAATTTGATATAAATCCCGTACATCATCTTCACAGCATAAATTCATATATTTTCCCAACAGAAATTTGCAGCCAATCCTCCGATTCTTTACTGTGGTAATGTATCCCTGTTAAAAGGGAACAGCATTATTATATAGATCAGCTCCTGAAATTCATACATACTGTTACCACAATTCCCTGGTCATACATTTGGCTAGCAATACCGTGAATGAAGCTTTCTGAACAACACTAAGTAGAATGAGGAACCAGTCAGAGCTACAGTGATCAGTTTGTTCTCGTTGAATATTGACCACTGGCTGAGTTCAGCACAGGCTTGAACATGTACTAACTGTCAGAACTGATCGTGACAGACAGAAAGATTTAGCTGTACCCATGCACTGCACGTGCTTAACTAGATCATTTAATTAGTGCTCAGTGAGCATAGCTGTCAAGCGTTGCAGGAATGTAGCCTGAGGAGTTCGGAGCCAAGGCAAGCTGTTCACCTGTCTCACACACACACACACACACACACACACACACACACACACACACACACACACATAACAAGCTGCTCTACCATAATTCATCTTAATCACTTCCAGTCAACTTACAAGTATGCAAAAATGAATATATAAATTACTTTACATGTTAACGTGCAGTGGGTGATATTTTGGGGGCACTACGTTCTATTCATATCGCTATATTTTACAAAACAAAAAGCCTTTAGCCTCTTCGATGTATCTTTGTTGCCTGCCCTGGACAATCCAGACCACAGCTTTTCAGTCAGATTCAAATCCATGAACTTGGACAGGGTGTGTGTAACTTCTGTGCATGTCACATTCGTTCATTTTCCATTTTACAATGAAAATGAAAATCAGTACAGTAAATTTTTATTTTTGCTTTTGTTTTCCTAACATACAAGAACAGGAAAATGCTCCAATTATCTAATGCAAAATTTTAAAAAGATAAATGTAATGTAATTAAATGTTAATGTAATTTCTTAAATTTTATTTTTTACCACATAATATACATACAATATTCAAGAATCCATATCTGGATTTTGTACATGCAATATATATATATATATATATATATATATATATATATATATATATATATATATATATATATATGTATATATATATATATATATATATATATACATATATATATATATATATATATATATATATATATATATATATATATATATATATATATATATATTTATTTATATGTAAGGTCTAAAAAAATAAAAATACAAATGGACACTTTCCTGGAGCAGGTGACCGGTGCGAAATATACTGTTATTATATAATTTGAATTTATATTTATATTGGAATATTTGGGTTGCTGTATGCTGTGGCCAATTTCATTTCCTTTTATTTGTGCCTGACTGACTTATTATCCTTCACCTCTTATTTAAATATTTAAAAATGGAACTCAAATTTGATCAAACAAATTACCAACCTATCAGAGCACTTGAGAATTTGGTTAGGAAATAATGAGATATAATTTTTAGGCTATTTTTTTGGTATTGGCTAGTATCTTGGGTTACTTTTGTCCTGAGGAAAAGGAAAATATTTGGTTGAGATGCATGAAAATACTGTGTAATAATGGGTATCGACCTCGGTGGTTCAATTTTGATCAGATCATGTGTTATTAAGTTAATACCAAAACTAAAAATGTTGATATATCTTTAGCCAGATTTAGTCAAAAACTGATCAATGACAAACTTTACATAAGTGCAAGCTTATGTTTGATCAGAAAAAATGTTTTAATTCAAATGTAATTAGAATGTTGTTGTTCTTCAGCAGTTCTGTGTTCAGGGTCGCTATATATTTGATCTAGGTTTTACTCCAGATGCCCTTCCTGATGCAAGCTTCCCTTTTATCCAGACTTGGGAGCGGCACTGAGAATTAACCCCTCAATGGCTGGGTTTGGTTGCCTTCCCCAGGAATTGAACCCAGGCTACAGCAGTGAGAGTGGAGTGATTCTGCCGCTTAATGTAATTAGTATATTAATTAAAAAAAAAATCACTTCCTCTTAAATGTATTAGGTTCTGACAAGAAAAAAGGTGTGTAATAGGGATGTGGTAGCCTAGTGGTTAAGGTGTTGGGCTACCAATCGGAAGGTTGTGAGTTTGATTCCTACGTCCACCAAGCTGCCACTACTGGGCCCCTGAGCAAGGCCCTTAACCCTCAATTGCTCAGTTGTATTAAAATGAATTAACATGTAAGTCACTCTGGATAAGGGCGTCTGCTAAATGATGTAAATGTAATGTAAATGTAATAGAGGTGTAATGCAATGCCACTGTATGAATCTGCTCAGAGCTCCAAACATTCAGATCTGCTTGTTAAGTATATGTTGCACTGAAAAACCTGAAAAAATCAACCAAACGTGACAATCAGTGGTGAGCACAGATATTGCGCAGTACCAAGAATGAGTCCACCTTACATATACAGGCAATACTGATTTTCTGTGAACACCATTTAAGACACTTGTTTTTACAATATCCTCTATAGGAGTAAAACTCTATTAACCGTGGTGCCTGGAGTTAATTAGCTGCCTATCCACTATCCACTATCAACTGGTTTCACATCTAGACAAGGAAACAACTGACTGAGCAGATCCTACACTACCTACATTTCATTAACCTGTACTCATTCAAGGGATCATAAATAAATTACTGGAATGAACTTTAAAAAAATAAATAAATAAATTAAAAAAATACACACACACACAATAATATTATATATATATATATATTTTTTTTTTAAATATATATATATATATATATAAACTGTTGAGTCTATGAGCATTGTAGCCTCAGTTTACTGTCGGCTCACAGGAGTGAAACCTGTTGTTACCATCATTAGCAAAGAGTTTCTACCTGCAGAACTGATGCTCACTTGATGTTTTTTTTTTTTTGCTCCGTTTTGCATGAACTTTATAGAGAGAAAAAATAAAAACCAGCCTGCCTGGTACTGATAACTCTGCCACAGTCAAAGTCACGGTGATCACATTTTTTCCACGTTGTGGTGATTGTGTTAACATTAAGTGAAGCGCTTTCCCTGTATCTGCGTGATTTTATGCATTGTGCTGCTGCAATATGATTAGATAATTACATGACAGCAGTTGTAAAAGCTATTAATGTGGTTGATGGGGTAGGTTGATAAGCCTGGGATACACCGAGAAGAACACACAGAAAAGCCTCCGAAAGATGAGGAAAAGAAATAGAAGGAGAGAGAACGCTTAGTAGAACACACGCACTAGTGGCAGCTGTATGCCTTGGAGGACAGTCAGTGTGAGACAAGAGGAGGAATCTCAGCGGCTGCTGCCTCCAAGCAACCATATGTCTGTCCCTATGTCCGCTCGCTCTCTCATGCTCGCGCTCTGATTGCCATTCCGATGTAATGTCCTTGTGCTGTGAACGTACATGTATTGAACATCTATTAACCACACACAGTGAACCTCATCTCTGCTAATAAAAATCATACCTGTGTCACCAAATAACGAGTGATATAATTTCTTATTATATATAGATATAGGTATAATAGGAGTTATAATTTCAATACTCCAATGCACTAACATTCATTACATGCCCAAGTAGTTAAAGGAATAACCTCACAAACATGTTCATCTTCAGCAACAGCTTTATTCTGGTCTGGATTGAGGTGAAAGATGGGACAACACCCTTAACTGGACACCAGTCCGATGCATAAATTAGAAAAATAAATGCCTTTGACTGATTTTGCTGTGAAAAGCATGCAGGGCTTTGTCTGTAAAAACGGGCACGATTACAGCTCTGGTAAACATCTTACAAGTTCTTATTAGTGTAATTATTACTGAAGCAAAGAAAACCATTTAGCAGTTACACAGGAATGTGATGAAACTCTCTTGTGCTATGTGCTTGGAAGAGATGAAGGTAGAAGGAGAGGAAACTGAAGAATGACAATTAGAGACAATAAAAAGAAATTCAATTAGCAGGATGAGTGATCAATCAAATATTAGCAGATGTGTAATTAACATTTTATCGAGACGACCTTGTGCAATATAGCAATTAAATCCTTACTAAATAAAAGTACACTGCCGGTGATATTTATTTAGATTAAACTCAATTACAAGACCTACCAACCTTTTCATCTTTGAGTGGTACATTGGTATTTTTAATAATAAAAAAAGACATACATATATATATATATATATATATATATATATATATATATATATATATATATATATAAAACTTCTAGACTTAAGAGTGAAGATGCACTCATGCACTCATACACAACGCAACTTTGAGAATAAAAGAAAACTGTTGTACATTCATAATATTTTTTTTTTGACAGGTGGTGGTGTTAGATCTTCATGTCCAGAACAAGTGGCTCAGTTGACAAACTGGAAATGTGCCACATGTAAATCAGAGAGTTACAAAGTGGCTTAAAGGATATCTTTGGCTCTTTTTTCCGAGCAAATCTTGCTGGGATTGTTTAAGTGATAAGTGCCCTAGCAGGGAAAGGGGAAGCAGAGGAAGAAAGAAGGACATAAATATGAGTCAGCCTCCCTCCAAAAAAAAAAAAAAAAAGCCTGGACACTTTTCTCCTTTCCTTCTGTCATTCAGTCACACAGTTCTCTTGCCCACTTCCTTAGAAACTTTATCACACAGCCCTCTGCTAGTGCGGCCCGAACTTCCCACTGCAATTAGTTATAAAAACTTTTCAGTCGGCCCACACGTGGTTTGTTTTTTAAGGAGCTGCAGCTCCCATCTCACGTGGTATATGGACTATTGAGTCGTCACAGGCCCCTGAATGATGGCTGAAAAATAAGGCGGTACAAACAATGCTTGGCCTTGATTAATTCAATTCTTTCAGGACCCTGCGCCGTCGTCCGGGCAGCTTCAGACAATCACCGCTTTGATGCTCGGTATAACATACCCTTGTGCACTTATTGAATTTGGCAACAAAAATTTCCCCTTAATGATTTTCTCATTACAGCTAAGGAATCAAACTTTTGGTAAAAATAAAAAAACGAAACCGTTATTACAGTGTTATTTCAGTTTTAACAAAGACACAGGCAGGAAAACACTAACCTGATCAGCCTGACACGCCACGGTGTTGCTGGACTCCGACATGGTTCACCAGCACCTGCAGTTTCTCTAGGTTCCGATCTCGAGCTACTCATTCACCTTTCCATTCGCTTTCACAGAGGGCGCGTGCACGAGAAGGGGGGCGGGGACCCTCCTTTCGGCTAGGCTTGATTAATGCCTGAATTATTTTCACCTCATTTCATTTGAGGGAGTTTTGCTTCCTCTCCGCCTCTCTCAATCATTCGCCGTGGAAGTGTTCTCTCTCTCTGTCTCTCTCTCTCCCCCACCCTCCTGCAACCCACACTCCCTCTCTCACATTCCCTCCCTCATCCATTCCCTTACCTCCTTTCCTTCTTTGCAAACCCTTTTCTGCTCTATTATACATTGGAGAAAGTGCCCCCCTCGTTTACACTTCTAGGGGGGAGCTGAGCAGATCCACAGCCCTTGCCTCTACTTTTGCCATGAATAGATTCGTTGTCATTCCAAGCACTTTGGGTGCATACTGAATATCAGGAAACTGCTAGCTTAGCTGCCTGGAGCTTGCTAGATGAAAGAGGGAGAGAGCCATGCACATCCACAGGATTCTGTCTGACAGATTCTTCTACTTGTTTTCTGAGGAGCTGGACCCAGACCACCAACGCTTCCCATTCACAGATACTTGACTCTCAAATCCTTGTCCCTCAACATTGCCAAGTCTTCAGTAACGTCCTGCAAGAGGCCAGGGGAGGGACAGACGCTGTCCTCCTTCTGCACTGCACTATACTCGTTGTAATTCATCTGCTTTTTCTCTAAAGGGCAACAGATTTCCTACTCTTTGTTATTGTGGGCCGCAACCAGTCCATAGATCCATTGCAGGAAGGTGCCGCTTGCCGGAAGGAGGATAACAGCATCACAATGCATGGGAAAAAGATTGTAGAGAAGCCGAGATCTTCACACAAAAGAAGGCTCTCAATTGATGCTCTTGGCGGTGGCCTCAACTGACTATCCTGTTAATAGTGTCAGAAGTTGACAAGCATTTGGCCTTCAGCCTAATGAGCATTTGGTGAAGGTAAACAATGGTAGCAGGGTGTTCAATAAACAGGCCCAGAGTTAATATGATAAGGGGATTGATGCCACAGAGATCTTTGTTAAAAGAGCATTGCAGTGATGCATTAGCGATACATAGGAAGATCAGTAATGTAACATCACTTACAGAAGTTTTTTTTAACATGTTTCTGGAAAACAGTTACTTGTATCAGGAGAGGCTACAAGGCTTTGAAAGCACACTTCTAGGCACACTGTTTTAAAGAGCCAGTGAGAAAACATACATTCAGAGTAGATTTGGGGAAAGTAGCAGTGGCTTTGAGTTTGGAAGCATCGTGGCTTCCGTTATGTGGCAATCCTGATGTGGAGGAAAAATGTGTACTGAAACCAAACGTACCCTACACCAGCACATCCATGTATGTGCACGCACATCATCTTTTTTGTGTCACAAAAAAAAGAGACAAAAACACAAACTCTGTCACAGTCAGCATTTCCTCACTCGTTCAAAGCAAGAAATAGATTCACAGCAGCAAGTGGGACAGTTATATGTGCAGATATAAGAATCCACACAGTATAGCAGAGATTGCAAGAATTCAAAATGTCTAGGGCTACAGAGAGCTGTGCAAACAGAATAATATGAAATAAAAACCCCTGCACTTTGACATGTGACAATATGACATTTTCATGCTGAGGTAACTGATGAAGTTTGTTGCCTTGTGGAGGTGATTTTCTTGAGCAGGTCTGTCAAGATTTGGTGGTTTTTTTAGAGGTATGGAGTGAGGTTGTGCTGGTTTGCTATGTCTTCGTACCTTTCTTACTCAGTGTCGTCATCTCTGTCCATTTTGAGGCATCCTCAATGTAGCAACTTACTGTGGCCTCAAGGTCATCAGAAAAGCTCTCCTTAATCTGAGGAGCAACAAAGCTTGTCAATTCCATCACCTTTGATGTAACATCAGTGTACCTGGACTCAAGGTCTGATTTCATTAACCTCTTCAAGTCTATTGTGAGGGCACGGTCTTCACTTATTACCTCAAGAATGTCCGAGACGACGGAGAGAGCATCAAGGCTTACTCTGCTTTCTGAAGCCAAAGGATCTGTAAAAGCACTGAGTGGTTCAAAGATTCTTAGGACTTGCTCAGTGACCATAATATCTGTATCCGATAACCTCTCTCAGTTGCTAGTGCAGCACAGCATGCCTCCCGTTGTTCAATAAAGCTCTTTCAGTGTCGATACCCATCTAGTGACTACATCATGAATGAGCAATCTCTAAGGCATGTTCAAGGCCTCATGTTTATTTCTGTGCTCTCTTCTTTTATTCCAGCTTTTCAAAAATCCCTTCACAAAATGTTGACAGCGTCCGTCCTCTTTTTTTTTTTTTTTTTTAAGAGCTTCAGTCCTAATCAAGTTGTAGCCAAATTGCCCAAACCACTTTCAGGGAAAGATGATGTCTTAGTAGCATGTAGTAACCCTGACCACACTGTCTTTGTTGATGCCCCACTCCTGCCTCCTGCAACATGTTTTAAAAAAAATTCAAGATACTGCCTGCAGTGTGATCTGAATTTAAATGACGTTTCCAATCTGTGATGTTGTAGATTGGTGAAGCTGATGTATGGATGACCAATTCAACAAACAATCCTTTTGATGTTTTTGGAACCCAAAATATTTCCGTAACATACATGCATGTCATTTTAACCGATTGATGAAAAATAAGCTAATGCGTAGCCCTAAAAATCTAAAATTTCACTCGTGACTAGTGAAAGCCAAACCATAGAGCCGATATTCAATGAGCCATATTTAAAATTTGTTACGTTCTAACGTACACTGCTCCTGAGTAAATGGATTATGCAAAACTAGAATGAAAATCTACAGAGATGCCAATGCTTATGTTGTTCATTATGATAGTCCATCACACCCAAGGATGACATTCCTGCTTATTAACAGTATATTGTTTGATGGCTATAAAGTCAAATCCGTGACTGACAAACTGACAATTGACATTTCGTCAGTGATGCTGGTCTTTATAGCACGTCTTCTGACCCATTGTGTATCAGTGACTCAGATGAGGATGTCCATACATGACTTGTTAAGGCAGGCTATCTTGAGGCATCCTGATACTTTACAGCTGTATAGTAAAGTAGCATTAGAGATATAGTTTTATAGATGATATTGGCAGATGAAGTTGTTTGTTTTGTTTCGTGGTCAATGTTGCAGCCCTCAGATATTTAACTGATGAAACTATTGTGAGTGGTTGGTGTTCTGTACTGAATCCTGCACACAGCTTTCACTTCAACTGCATCAAATAACCCTGGTTTAAACAGCGACAGTATAAAAATATAACTGTCACTTATTGTTGCAAACAACCAACCCTGTAAACAAAAGTCAAACATTTGAGCCTTTTTACAATACTATAAGCTAAATAAATGATGAAGCAAAAGCATATAGAAGAATCGCACTGCACATGCTAATTTGACTTGGTAGGTTGGACATGCATTAATTTTGTGCCAAAAAACTAGCAAAACAGTGCAGTTGTTCTGTTGTTCTTGATTTTCCTATAGTTATGTAATTGTTTTTTTACTTCTTACTTTGTCATGTTTGCACAGGTAGGCAGGTGTTAAAAAAAATACACATGAAATACCTAGTAGGTTAGTGAGAACATGGACTAACATATATTATGACCTCTGAACCATCCATGAGGTCTCACTCAGCATGGTAGTCCATCAGACTGAGCATGAATTCTTATTTAGGCATCATGTTCAAGCCTAAATCAATAATTTCTCTGATTCTCAGTTTATTTTCAATAAATATTATTGGGAATGATATTGGGAACATCACCAACACTGGCTAACATGTCAAACTTTGATAACTAGTTAACCTGGCTAAACAGGTAATGGACCTGAACTGGATCCAGAAGGTGCCAACACTGATAATACCTACTGTGGCAGGCAAAGAGAAAACAGACTTTCACCAAAAAAAACAAACAAAAAAAAAAACAAAAAAAAAACACCAGCATAGTTTGGTAGATGGGAACGGAATTGAACATACAGAACTGGCATTTAACTGCATAAATGGAAGAAATGCATGGTTTTTTAAGCAACCAGCACAGTGTATATGTAGCTTATTTTTTCTACTCTGGAGTCAAATGCAGTTCATATTTGTTACAGCACATATCCTTCTGTAAATTTTAGTTTATAGTAATAGCCATCTGTATATTATGTTCATAGTACATACACATCTGTAAATTACTCCTATATTACCATTTTATTTAACTTATTTAACTCACGTAAACACTGTATATCCTGCACTTGCTGCTATTGCACTCTGGTTAGACCTAAACTGCATTTCGTTGCCTTGTACTTGTACATGTGTAATGACGATAAAGTTGAATCTAATCTAAATTATGCTGTTGTATAGGACTATTATTTTAGCCTAAAAATAAAATTTACTATTAATTAACTGCTTCACTTTGTATGTTGAACATTAAAATACAGAATATACATTAAAATATTATTCACCAGTGATTTTAACTCAGATCATTACAGGTAGCTTTGACTCCTTATCTAGCGATTTTTTTTTTGTCAGCGTTGTAGCAAATCGCATTAATATGGATCACAGTCCATCTATTCAACATCAGCACAAAGCATCCTTGTAAAACCAGCACTGGAAGCAAGTGTGTCTTCATCTCCCACCTCCTTTCCGATTCAATGATCATTGCTTTTTCGATTCTGTTTCTTTTTCCTAATCAGTGGCCAGGCAAATTTTATTCACGTTTGGTTTGCCTTATGGTTGCTTTATCCGAAGAAAGCATAAATGCATAGTTTACAGCTGCTTGTAATGTAAAGTATAAGAACAGAGCTGGAAATGATAATCAGCCACACTCTTAGTAGGTTTTTTTATTTAACTGGATGGGGCAGAGAAACCTGTATGGCCAATATTATACAAACTTATGACTTAAGTAACCCAAATTGCAGTAATTCTAAGTGCTTCATGGGGGAACTAGATATTTCAGTCTCACTAAGAACGTTAATGGGGCCATATAACTTTTTAATTATTGACATAATTATAGTCGTTAATATATGAGAAAGTTTCACTTACTTTTAAAAATGGAATGGTCTGGAATAAAAAACTAAAATGGAATGGTCATGTGACGTATTTTTTCTTTCTTCTTCTTTTTTGTTAGCAGGTGTGTAGACAGTTTTGAACATATAGTGTAGCTCAGCATGTGACATGTTACATAAACTATAGGCTCAAACAGGACATCGGGAATTACGAGTGTTTATTTGAAATGTGGTTTGTTCACTTGGACTCTCAGGCAAAGCCAGTTTGGTATTCAGTCCTCTGTAGGTCTTCCAGCTAAGTTTACATTAGCACATAGACACTGAGTTCCTTGGAGCATCTGGCCTTCCATTCTGGCTCCTATGTGATTGATCTGTTTAGCACAGAGAAAAGAGTCAGCTCACACTATCTGCAGCTCTCAGGGATATAAGATAGCATATAAGAACTTACTGATGTTCTGCATGTATTCTAGGTCTGGTGTATGCTCTAGAACAAGTATGCACATACACAAGTAGTGTCTCAAGCATTGACCACAACGCTTTGAAAGATTTCAACATCGACACTGAAAGAGTGTTTGTGAATCATTTTGTGAAACGTACATATTTAAACAGGCAGTCAGAAAGACAGACAAATACACAGACAAACACACAGCTCCAGGCAGCATGCTGCATCTGAGCCATGGGCCTGGCAGGGAGAGAGTTTGACACCAGTGGTCATTAGAGTCTCCAGGGGCCGTAGCCAACTCCTATTAGTCAAAATGCAGCACGGTGTCTCGCCGCCTGCCATACAATGGTGCTCTTCTAATGAGGATATGAAGACTGGCTATTTTGACAACACAGCAGAATGCAAAGCAACGAGAACAAGGAAGGAAGAACAAAAAAGGAAAAGCATACGAAGCCTAACCTCAAAGAGAGTTCCCAAAACAAGCATGAGTTGGGGGCAATTAGCTCTGATAATTAGATGGTTATATCAGGTACTTAGTGCTCATTAGGGAACACAGATGTCAAACCGTTGACTAATTCCAAATTAGCAGTGAACATTCAGCGGGACCTTTATCACTCTCCAAAGGTCTCTTTGAAAGAGAAAAGCTGCTTTTAGCTCAACAGTAGCTATTCTGTTTTTCTCAATTTTGAATCCAGTTGGAGTTTGGATTCAGCAAGTAGGAGCCCTCCCAAATTAATATCCTCAGAGGCTGTGGTGAGCTAAATATCATATATACTTCACTTCCTTTACAAGCTGTAAGAATCTGTAGCAATATAGCATTTGACATTTTGCGCTAAGCATAAATCCTAGCAAAACTTGCAGATGAACCTCCACAACTAGGCTCCGCTACATGCATAAAGAGTCCTAGACTGCCTACACCTAATGCACAAAAGGTCTAGCATAGGGCACTGGATACACCCTTTAAGCCAACGGCCAGTTTATAGCCAAGGAGGATGACGATCCTCATGTTTTATTTTGAGAGCACATTATTCTGTAGAGTTTATTACAGAAATAAGCTCTAATACTTCATTTGGCCATCAAGCATAGTCAAATAACATGGCACAAGGCACTCATGCATAGCAAGTCAAGTAAATTACAAATCTGGCATACAAATATATACAGTGGTGTCTTGGTGTATATGCATATTCAATACAGCACAAATAGGTATTGACTGAATATGTGCCTTAGTTCCCAAATTTCAAGTGAAACTTAATAGTTAACCGTGTTTAACTGGTCCATTCAGACACTTAGCAGCATACAACCAAACAAAACTGAATATAGCAAATTTAAACATAGACAATTAAGCATGAACTCTCAGGCCAAAAAAGTAATGGATTGGCAAGTCTCAGCAGGAGATCAACTCGAACACTGCAAACGAAGACCCAAATCCATCCAAAAGAATACAGGAATGAGTAAAGCGAGGCTTTGGAATGGAGTTAAACACAGAGCAGATACATTTCTGATCAGCTGTTTAAAAAAATGTGTGTGTGTGTGTGTGTCTGTGTGTGTGTGTGTGTGGTGTTAAAAATTCCCATAGTCTCTCCTGACTTTAGAGTTGCAATATTTTCAGAAAGCTTAAAGCGTGCCCGAAAACTCACAAAGATTCATGACAAAAGAGAAAACAAAACATAAGGTGAATTGAGAAACATTTAAACTGGACTCAAAAACCAGAGGAAAGGACAAGCAGCCACTAAATTTGCCAGAGAGGAAGTGCAGTTTCAAGCATCTCTGCTTAACCAGGTATTTCCTATTCGAGACACGTCTGTGCTATTGACAAGCCGAACAAGAGAGCCTCAGTGAGGACTAAAATACTACTGCTGACTAAAAATGTCACTTTTTTTAACTTACTGCGCCTTTGATGCGCCACCTCTTTCTGTCGCGCTCTCTCGTTTGCAACCTCAAGTGGCATGTCCGACAGACACATGAAAACTAACCCACACAAAGCAAGGGACCACGGCATAAACTAATCCTGCACGATTCTCATCCCACTGCACAGAAAAACAATGAGGCTGACTGGCCTACATAGCATGCTATGCTGGTAATAAACTGTCTGGTAGTATGTGGAACTACAACCCAAACACTCAAGCATACCACTAGATTAGATTAGATTAGATTAGATTAGATTAGATTAGATTAGATTAGATTAGATTAGATTAGATTGACTAAAACCTTTATGACAACTCATTAAAACCATAAAGGCGGCTGTAGACAGTAAATTACATTTACTTCGTTACATTTACTTGAGTACATTTTTTGGGTAACTTGTACTTTTTGAGTGTAATTAAAGATGCGTACTTTTACTCTTACTCAAGTAGATTTTTAGTGGAAAAACTTTACTTTTACTTCGCTACAATCGGCGGCGTTCCTCTGTTACTCAAATGTTAATAAATATGAGATTTAATAAATAATAATTAGTTTATATAAGTCTCGCGAGACGTTGGAGAGGCTGCTTCGCGAGAGTATGCTGCGCATCTCCCGCTGAAGTTTAGCGCGCCTTTAGTTGGAAGATGATGGCTGAAGCAGAGGAAGACGTTTGCGCTTTATCAAAGGCAGGTCACCCGTGGCCTCAAATTAATTCTATATTTTCACTCCAAGATGTAAAAAATAATAGCTTTATAATGCGATGCATTCTGTGTGCACCAAAACAAACAGACATCGCAGCTTACAAGAATTCCAGCTCCAACCTAAAAAAAACAGGTAGCGGTAAGTGTCAAAATTATGCCTATTTGATGGTAATTTGGTAACTATGGGCACTTTGACCTTAACGTAATACTACATTTCATACTAATGTTTTCCCTCATATACGCTCTCATGCAATCCTGTGAACCCTACAAACAACACGTTCATGAACAAACATTCATTATAAGCGTCTGCATTTTCATATCCATGTTCCACAAAATAAATTGAATTGCATGCTGTAAGACGTTTTGCATTTATATGCAAATCCTGACATCTCACTTAAGTTTTTTTTTTGACTAAGTTTTTTTTTTCACTAAAGTGTAGAACATATACAAAATAACGGGATTATATTTTGTTTTATCCCTACCTAAAGAATACACGTACTTACTTATAAAATGTAACAAATGTAAGAATAAAGTAAATTAATCTTAAAAGGAAGAGCAGGTTAGGAAGAACCCAGCACATCATTCATTTACATCATTAAACCATTAATCACATTTATATATATATATATATATATATACACACTTCAACCTGTGTTTTATATTAGCAGAATAAAGAGACTTTGGAGGAGAGGTGTGTGTAAGCTCTCCAAGTAGTTTGAAAATCAGGGTTTTTGCTTCATATCAATCAGATGAGAAGTAACTAGTAACTAACTACCTTGAGTAGTTTTCTCATCGGATACTTTTTTACTCTTACTCAAGTTACTATTAAGATTGTTACTTTTACTCTTACTTGAGTAAATATTTCCATAAGTACTTGTACTTTTACTTGAGTACAGATTTTGGATACTCTACCCACCTCTGGCTCTAGATGTTCTTCTCTGGACAACTTTAGGACTGCAAAAGCTAAAATTCAGAAATTTAAATGCACAGTCATACATTGCTCACTCAAATTCATAACTTCCTGTTTAAATAACTGCACTTTTTCAGCTACATGCCATATAGTAATAGAAGTTATTTTATAATGGTGCTTTGGTGCAGATGTGGTTGGGTTCCCTTTGGAGACTGGTACATCTCAAGAGTTCTTCCTCTAGCTCTCATTAGGGACAAATTTATAACTTTTACATTATAAAGGGAAAATTATGCATTACAGCAGGGGTGGCCAACCAGTCAGAGACCAAGAGCCACATTTTTTACTGTGTTACCGCAAAGAGGCACATCATACATATGGGCACACATGAACATCACCTTTTTTCCCTGCCATTTTGAGAGCGAAACTTGACAAAAATTGTTTACTCAAATGATCTTGCTCCTACTGGGAAACTTTGAGGTGTTTTCATCCCACTTTCACGCCCACTGCGCGTTTGACGAAATTACCGTATTGAACTCAAGCAAAGTGAACACTCACATTAAAAAGACACAAATACAAACTTCGATATGAAACCGGAAACCACATGAAACCGGGGTTGGCCACCCCTGCATTACAGGGAATAGGGAATTTAAACATTTCTGTGAACCTGCTTTGTGACAATGTATGTTTTTAAAAACATCACACAAATAAAACAAAATTGAATTGTTCCGAATCAAATGGACAATTCAGTAGCCTGGGCATCCGGAACAAACATATTTTATGTCCCAACTTTTAGTCATTTATTCATAGCTTCTTGGATGACAAGCAGATTTTAATTATTTATTAAAGCGTAAAAAAAGACACAGGTGCTCTCGCAAGTTGCTCTGCAGTCTTTGGAGTATTTTAATCCTGCTTGACCTGAGCACACTGATGGCCAAATCAAGAACTTTACCCGAATCTGGTGCAACAAAAGAGCAAAATATATGAAGCTCTTGTTACAATATCTTCCCGGGCTATTTTATTTAGCTTGTGTGTGTAGTATAATCAAGGTAAATGATACGTGACAGGTTCAGCAGTGCTCAGAAATACAAAACAATTTACAATGCCTGGGTAAATCAGATGTTTTAAAAATGCCCCCACACACACACTGCCACAAACACCCCCAGAAGGGCCCCAGCTGCTAATTTTGTATAAATAGTGAGTAGCTCGCCTCTGGGGAGAATGGGGCTCAGCAGAGAGGCTAAGACACAAATCAAACAAGACCCAAAAAAAAAAAAAAAAGAAACCACACATTTTGACAAACATATGGGGCCATCAGCATGGACGAGTTTGAGTTTGATAAGAATATTGCATCATCTAAAAGGCACATTTGTACTTTCAAGCTGAAGACACACACACACGTCATGAATAAAACTGATTTCCTAATTAACAATCAGGCTGTTTTTTTGTAACTCACAAGGAGTTGGTCCTGAGAGCAGCCTAAGATACTTAGTGGATGCAAAAAGAACAAGAAGGTACTGTAAAGAAAGAACTGTTTCTCTTTCTATTGTTCTCACCTTTTTTGCTTTCTTTCAGAATCAAAAGTGAGAATTTAAAACTATGTCAGAGATCCTTGGGCACGGGCAGCTTCAAAGTTATAAATAATAGCGAAGAGGGGCTGTCTGTGGGGAAAGACCCCTGAGAATTGTGAACCCCCCTTTATCCCATGGCTGTATCTCCTATTCAGCAAGGCGACCAGGGAAGCAGTTTGGATTCAAGCACAAAAAAATGACCTAAATATGGAGTGAAACTCGCAGGAGGCTTGCAATTCGACAGTTAATAAAAATAACAATCTGTAACAAGACGGAGAAATGTTGTGAAGACTCGTGAATAGAACAGAACACAAAATAACGTCCCAGTTTGGTAGTTGTTGTTGGCCTTGCCGTTGATATTTTTGTCTAACTTCAGACCACCTCCGAACACAAAAGGAGAAAGGAAGCAAAACAGAAAAACGAAATTTTCAGCTTGAGTGGTTTCTTCAAACGGAATCCAAAGGCTGAGGCTCAATAGGGCATTTTGGCTTAGGAAAGCTGGATTTTTTTAAGGAAACGCAGCAGTGGACGTGTTTAGCATTTAGTGGCCCTTGTCCTCCCATTGTGCTTTCGCCACAGTGACTGCCTGACCCAGGCGACGGTGCACTGTATTGCAAAGCAAAACAGACAGTGTGTTTGGCTTCCCCTTTGCTCCACCACATCTGTTTTCATTCCCCTAAAGGCAGCATGGGGCAAAGCTTCATAAAGATGTAAGTGTTAGAAAAATCTAGAGGGCAATTCGCATCTCAATCTGCTCCTTACGTAAGTACAAAATGTCTAGCAGAGACGTAGCCTTGAGAAGAGTCTAGAACATGATATGTTGTGTTGTAAAATAACTGCTCTTGTTGACTTCAGTATTTGATTAAACCGAAATTAAAATTCGTAACATTTGTAATGAATTCGTAATGAAATTCAATCTTTTTTTTTTTAATGCGACAGAATGTTTCATGTCAACCTACCTCAGGAGTCAGGAAAGACAAAAGGATCAAACTATACTGCAGCCCTGTTCTAATTTGTTGGAGTTTTTTGCAAGTGGGTGACAGTAAAGGACGACGTGCAGTTTAAGGAGGGAAACAGTCAGTACGCTGAGCTGATATTTCATTGTCTACACATCAAGAGCCTCTTAAAGCTGAATAGCTCCTGTCCTGATATAAGGAGGAGGCAAAGTCTATTCAAGTCCTTGGCTCCAGATTGTATCTCACTGTTTTCTATGACAGTAGAAACACCAATCTTTCTTTTTATAGATCTGGACAGCCATTGCTCAGAAATTGTAAAGTACGCAAAAAGGTCTTGTACTGAAAAGGACAGATGCACCTTTAATCAGGACACTGCAACAAAAGCGATCTGTCCATCAGAAAAGAAATTTCCTGCTGAATGCCATGCTCAGTCCACTCTGTCCCCAGCTTCACAATTCAATGAGGTTAAAAAAATAAGAATACTGAGTGCCAAAAGCCCATCTGTCCCAAAGTCAAAGTGACTTATGTCCAGAAGTTATACAAGGAAATAGATAAGGCTCAACGTTTTTAATTGCCATGGGATCCCAAGCCTCCGTTTCAGAACTGATAACAAAACTAAATTCTGAATTCTATTATATAAATAACGGGAATGTACCCTGAACCCTTAATGTTCCAGGTGTATACATATCCGCTACGATCTGTACAATTTATTTTGTATTGCACTTTAATTTAGCCCAACATTTTTATTATAAAGTCATCTAAAGATGCAGAATAATACAACTGTGTAGATCAGGGTTAAGTCCCAAGCATAGCAGGCTGGCAGTGTTAGAATTTGAGCTCATGATTAGTAGCCCAATGACCCATTGCCATACAATACAATGTAATGTAAAACTATCCATCAAATAAATGTCAATGACACCCTTATTCATTGTCAAATAGAAACCTATTATAAGGACATGAAATTTTAAGAACATGCTAGTTTTTGAATTCAGTCATGTTTAACTATTTTCACATTGTTGACCCTGGAAATATGTATTTCGCCACCATTGTTCTTTTGTTTTGTTCCTGGTTAAAAAAAAAAAGAGAAAGAGAAAAGTAAAAGAGAAGGAGAACGAGTAAAATGTCAATTTTACAATGTCAATTGTTGAGCTGTAGCACTGTAGCATCCATTAGCTCAATCCAGTAAACCTTTCGCAGTGACCAATCAGTGGAGGAGCTTTTATTTAATTTTGTTTCATTTATATTTAGTTGATATTCATATTGAACTGTTCCAAAATTTTCCAGATATGTTTTCCCTTTTCATTCTTTGCTATGAAGACCATTAAAAAATCTGAAGGATAAAGAATTCAGCATTGAAGCCACTTACATGGAACACTGTACGGACAAGAAAGCAGAGGTATTAAGCTGGACATGCAACGTCATCTTGTGTACAGTTACTGAAACTGCTACATAAATATAATCGCTTAACTATTATTTAGATGAAATAATCAAATGCCACTTTGAACAGGTCTGTACAAATAGTGCAGACAAACTGTTCTGTGTAAGTAAATGTTTTACAAATGAGTATTTCTACTGACTGCCATGAAAGAGGACAAGACTGACTGTTTAGAAGACAGACATAAAGTAACAAAATGAAGAAAAAAAAGAATAATAATTAGATGCTAGTCTAAAATAAAAATACATTTTCAGTACAGTTCAGGTACTCATGAGCAGAAGCTCTTCATGGAGAAATATTTCTATTTTTAGCATATGCATCCAGAATGATGGACAAGAATAATAAACTACAAGCACCAAATCATGAAAGTGTCCAAATAATCTAATAATAATCTTAGATTAGCAATGATACAGTACACCTATGTGGGGGAAAATATTATTTTGTTATTATGTGGCAAGAGAGTTATAATGAACTACTTCAACTTGAAGAGTTCAAAAACTATGAAGAAGTTTATAATGAAGTTCTGAGATGTTCTAGCATTACAGGTTCTGACGCTTATAATGACACAATAATGTAGTCCAGATCTTGTTTAACCACAGATTAAACAAGCAGTCTAAATAAATCTCATCTACTCAAAGTTCTGCAGACCTCTACAAGGGCTTTTGTCAGTTCAGTGACTCACTGCATGCACTAACTAGCCTGTTGTCTTGTCCACAGCAAACACACGACTGGATGTATAGGCTGAGCCAGGGTAATGTCATGTAGTGGAGCTAAAATGTATAAAGGATTTAAAGAAAGAACATTTTTTGCTTTGAAAGCCCCAAATAATATTGCTAAATATCACATATTTAAAATACAGAGGACAAGTTTATAATGGTCAAGGGAAATATCTTATTGGCTCGGTCCAATTACCAACACTGGAAAACACATAAGACTCTGAGTTGCAGAAGAAACGTAAACGAAAAAAAAGCCACAAAGTTTTTTTTTTTGTTTTTTTTTTAAATGATTGAAATGCTGAAGTACAGCTTCGTAAATTAGAATATTAATTAGGGATGAAAAAAAACATTGTACTTTTTATTTACATATGCACTCGCATACTTATACAATGAAAATTAGAAGTAAATAACAAAAATGATCTGCTATGGAGAAACTGCTCAGATTGATTTATTAAGAAAAGTAAAGTTGTACTTTTGTGATGTCATTATAGTGATAATGATTTCAAATGTTCTTACTGATAATTTTGTTCTGTTGTAAAGTTGTAAATGCTGTTTCATGGAATCTATTTGATATTATAAATTCCTCAGCTAGTGAGCTGTTGAGGAAACTTAATTTATTCATAATAGATATGAGTGCCTTAAATCTACAGCACTTAGGACTATATAACAAGCATCAAAAAATATAAGCTTCAGAGAAGTAAATGTGTTGCATAAAATGACTTACCAAAATGCCAGAAAACTGTTTTTCCTCCATATTGGCAACTCTGTTGTCCTGTCGCAGAAGGATGAAGGTCCTCTGCTCTCTGGGACTTGTCCTGGTGTTGCAGGATGTGTGTGTCTCTCCGTCTGAGCTTTCTCTCTTTCTTGCACTTTGGCTCTCTCACTCCTCTTGTTCACTTGCTGGCTACTTCGCAACGCCAGGCTTTATGCTAATTCCACACTAATCCAGGAACTTTTTCTATGTTGTGAAAGGGACATGTGACAAAACGTTGGGCGGGAGGGAAAGAACAAAATGGGAAAGGAAAAAAAAAGTACTGTTTACTGCGTTTCCCTTAACGAACCAATTCATAAATGAAACCTTGCTTTTGTCCTGAAAAGTAAAACCAAAAGCAAAACTTATAACCAACAATAGTGATTATGTGTGGTTTAAATGCAAAGCTTCTTACACACCAAATGCTTTATCACATCCATAACATAGCATATCACATCACATCCAAGCATATTGAAACCAGACGTATTTATTATCACTCTATATACAGATTGAGGTCCTTATCACTTATTGCCCCTTGGTCAGCTATCAGTCAGTACACATACAGTAATCCAGAGGCAAAATGGGTTGTGTGGTTTTTATTTGGTTTTAATCTCTGGAACATATATGGTAATTATCCGCTAGACGTTTTAGGAGCACCTCAGCAATTAAAACAGATAGATTTTATTACTCAGCTCAGTGAAGTTGCTAAATTAGACAGACTGTGCTGGTACAGAGAGCTTCATGGTCTAGATGTTTAAAAACATCAGCAGTTTCCGAGAAATATTAAATGACTGCTACTCTGCTATTTTTTTTTTCTTGATTTTTATGTCTTTATTATTGTACTGATAAGAATATTGCTAAAACTGTCAATCACATTCATTTAACTGGCACCACATCAAGACATCAACAAAGAAAAGCTGGTTTTGTTTCTTAAGATGAGACTGTGGTGATCATATTCTAGAATCAGTAGAAATATGATTCATTTTGAACCGATCCTGGGATCCCGAGAGTTCAGCCTAAGCTATATTGCTGTATGATTTCTCACACAAGAAATTCAGAGTGCATGTAGGAAAGCAGACACTTTCAGAGTCGGAGTCAAACATATCAGTCACTGGACAGCACCACAGGACTGGAGCACAATTCAATAACTCGCAAAAAATAAAAATGTTTCTGTGAAAAAAAGATTGGGCTTCCACATAATCAACATTTATAAACAGTCTCATTGTTGGCCCCTGGGAAAATATAAAGCAGAGACACCTTGCAAATCTAGGTTAAAAACCGAGGCTTACCACAGCAGACCTTTCAAAAACATTATGTTTTAAAGAAGTAGGTTGCTCGACTAGCAGTTTAGTGAAACTCCCCCCTCCTCCAGTTCCTGTATATACACACACAACCCTTTGCTGAGCTATTTAGAGGGTGAATTATGCATAGAAAAATACAAGAATCTTGGAGAGACCGTAACATGTGTGCAAGCCGAATCTATCCAAAATGAAAAAGTGCCTTAATGCCCTGGTCTTCAGGAAGGGGGTCAGGTGAAATGAAAGAAAATCTCTGACATGAAAACCAAATAAATAAATAAATAAACTAGGGTTAGAAGAAGACATTTTGGGGTTAATGGACAAGGGGTTAATTACAAGGGACTCAGTAAGCACTGCAAACAATATAATCTTCTGGTCTCAGCGAAATAGTTGTAGAAGAAGGTGACATTTATGAGCTTCACCAACAGATGGCACTTACACAGTAACCAAGTGCGGTTAATAACTGTAAGAAAATTACCTATAAGGTTTATCAAATTATTCAGTAAGTTTTTCTTGACTTTTCTGGAAAATTTGAACTCTGCATCTATCACATCATTTTTTCATTCCTGACTTTGAACAATATTCATTCATTCATCTTCTACCGCTTATACGAACTACCTCGGGTCACGGGGAGCCTGTGCCTATCTCAGGCGTCATCGGGCATCAAGGCAGGATACACCCTGGACGGAGTGCCAAGCCATCGCAGGGCACATACACACTCTCATTCACTCACGCAATCACACACTAGGGACAATTTTTCCAGAGATGCCAATCAACCTACCATGCATGTCTTTGGACCGGGGGAGGAAACCGGAGTACCCAGAGGAAACCCCCGAGGCACGGGGAGAACATGCAAACTCCACACACACAAGGTGGAGGCGGGAATCGAACCCCGACCCTGGAGGTGTGAGGCGAACGTGATAACCACTAAGCCACCGTGCCCCCACTTTGAACAATATAACGGACAAAAATTCAACAAATATTCATGATTAATAACCTTCAACACACCCAAGATTCATGATTATAAAATCTTGCTTATACAAAGCAATGATAAATAAATATATAATAGAAAATAAACAGGAAATTTAAAAGTTAACAAGGACCACAGAGAAAACCAAGACGTCCATGTAAAGGTCTATTCTTAGTTTTAAATTCGTGTGAAACAGAAATTAAAGTGAAATGAAAGTGTTCAAATATTGTTCTAATGTGTTCTAATGAGCTACATTGAATTCATAACATTTTACTTCATTGAAGCTTCGTGCAACAAGAAAGGGGTCAGGATCGGATTGTTTTTTCAATGCTGGAATCTGGGGGATTACATTTGAATGAACAACACTGATGAACACATTCCTGGTTTGCACTCATGCGAGAAAGGGAATATGGAAAATATGGCCATCTAATCCTGTGGCCCCAAGTGTAATGACAAAGGACAGGCAGATGGTCTGGACAAGAAATTCAGTGTTTTCTGTAATGGTGCCCAAAGGCTTAGACAATTCAAAGAGGGTTATGAACATCTGAGATCCTCTCCCAGCTAATCATGTTAAAGTTAATTTTCATATACTGATCATACAATATAGACATACTACTACTGATCTGTGTACTCTGCCAAAACTCACCTTTTCCTACCCTGTCACCTACTCTGTACCTGCCTACAAGGATTTTATCAGCTCTAACATTGCAGAAAAGAGGCACACAAAGGCGCACATCACTCTAAGAATCCTTTTCAGCGTGTGGTGCAAACTGTGGAAAATTCAAACGAGTGCATTGAGGGTTGTGTGACGAAACGTGTGGCTTGTTAAAATGATTGCATCATGCACCGTCAACACAAAAATAAAGCTTGCTGGCTTGCCTTTAAACCCCTGCGTTCCCCTCAAAGCACTCCAAACATTTTGACCTGTCACAACAGCAACACAAGACCCATACAGATTAAGCCTGACAGAGACTGCAGTGAAAGGGGGGGAAATTATTTATTTCTGTAGGGGGTCTGGCTCTGTGGGTGTTTTCACAAAGATGGACCACATCTGGTGAAAAACATAAGATATTACAGACTGGGCTCAGATGTAGTGATATGCCCTGAGATTCATTCATTTTCTACCGCTTATCCGAACTACCTCGGGTCACGGGGAGCCTGTGCCTATCTCAGGCGTCATTGGGCATCAAGGCAGGATACACCCTGGACGGAGTGCCAACCCATCGCAGGGCACACACACACACACACTCTCACTCACACAATCCGGACAATTTTCCAGAGATGCCAATCAACCTACCATGCATGTCTTTGGACCGGGGGAGGAAACCAGAGTACCCGGAGGAAACCCCCGAGGCACGGGGAGAACATGCAAACTCCACACACACAAGGTGGAGGCGGGAATCGAACCCCCAACCCTGGAGGTGTGAGGCGAATGTGCTAACCACTAAGCCACCGTGCCCCCTGCCCTGAGTTTGTCCTATAATAATAATAATTATCTATGTTAGTATCTTTTTAACATCTGCATATAGAGCTTAATATATAAGGGAGTTAAATAAGTAGAGTTCAGGTGAAGGCTTTTAACTGACCTCTTCCCACCTGGCTGATATCAAGTTTAAAATCTAACACCTGTCCTGACTTGTTATGGCATAATTTACTTCTGAATATTCAGTTATTTTGGCTTTGGGCTATTTGGGGTCAGCCAACTTCAAGTTAAAATATCACCACGTCACCATGTTGTTTCTCACCATGTTTTGTGGTCACTGTGAAATTTCATGTTATTTCAAAGCATTTAATGTCACCATTTTTATTCTAAAGTTGCACAAAAACAAGAAATCGACATTTTTGAATTGTAGTGCATATAAAATGGATTCTTCTTTTTTATTTTCTAGAGAATTTATCATCTTGCTTGTTTTCTAACCAGATCTGATTGAATACAATAAAACAAAGACATTGGACATCTTTTCATCTAACCTTGTTTTACTATGTTGTACATTTACAGACTACTATATCATATGTCACTGATGGCAAATTTATCCATCTCTATGAGTGGGAAATTGGGGAAATGGGAATGGAGGTACAATATAGTACAATAAAAGAGTAAGGAATCCTAATACCTTATAACGTGCATAATAATAATAATAATAATAATAATAATAATAATAATAATAATAATAACGTATTACAATTAAGTATTTCCTACCTTAGATGCTCATATATACCTTCAGTTCTAAATCAAAATAAAGCAATAGCACTGTATAGATAAACATTTTACAAGCTTTACCTGGGTTTACAAGCTTTACCTGTGTATAACGTTCAATTATACATACAATGTACATATTGCATATTTTCATATTTTTATACTCCTTACTTTACATTCTACCTAATATTTCACATTCATGTATATATACATATATTTGGCAGACATGTTTATTCAGCTTGCACATTTTTTTAATGCCTTATATATATATCCTTCTACTTGTTGTTCCTTTACAACAGTGTCTGCACATTATTTTCAATGCCATAGCCTTAGAACCTATTTTCACTTGCCTTTATGTATATATATATATATATATATATATATATATATATATATATATATATATATAGAGAGAGAGAGAGAGAGAGAGAGAGAGAGAGAGAGAGAGAGAGAGAGAAGAGAGAGAGAGAGGGAGACATGTACAACATGTACTATATATAGATGTAAACATATGTACAGCATGTAATATGCTACATATTTATCTGCACTTGGACTATTTGCACTAATTGCCACTCTTTGCACTTCTGCTAGATGCCAAACTGCATTCTGTTGCTGTGTATCTGTACCATGCAATGACAAAAATAAAAGCTGTACCTATCTTTCTATCTATCTATCTATCTATCTATCTATCTCTCACATTTTAGCCTAACTAGAACAATACTTCACACTGACCTTTATTTTCTGCTTTTTTTTTTTTAAATAATTCATCCCTTTTTTTTCCATCACCGTGAAAAAAACAAAGCAGCAAAGCTTTACAGTGTATAACGGGAATATTGTTATTATTATTATTATTATTATTATTATTATTATATAAAGCTAAGCCTATTTATATTCTGCTCTCTTACTGCACACACCACAGCTGCAAGTGATTCTCCACGTGGTTATGAACACAATTAACACATCACTGTTTTGGCAAATGTCCAAGTCTGAAATCGAATAACATCCTGAAAGTTCATTTATCTTGGCAGTAAGTGGGTGTGACTAACCGCATGTTAATAATAATACATAATAATACATAATAATACACAATAATCCATAACATACATCCTGTTTTATTACATAGCAAACACCACATTAATCCATCTTTAGTATAAAGTCTGTTCAAACGAATAAAAACTGCCTTTAGATTTTACATTTTACCTTTTTAACAATAAAATATAAACATAAAAAAAAACTATAGGACTTTTAAACGACCCACTCTTTGTTTACTTTAGGTGAAAAATTCACAATTAGTGTTTAATTACTATTTACTTACCATCACTCGGTCCCTTGGGTTGTAAACAGGTAAGAAATGAAAATTTCATTACACAAAAAAAGACATTTTAGCCCGAAGTTTTCCGGGTGATATCTGAGGACCTCCCTTTTCTATAAGTAAGACCCTCCTTTTTTTTGTTGGAACAGAATATTTAAAGTATCAGAGCCGACTGCGCCCCTCCTCCAGGCCATGTGGACAAACAGCCGGCGCCTACAAGTGATTAGCATCACCATTCGACTCACTGATTCGGTTCGTTCGCTCTAAGTGATTCAGTTGATTCATTTACAGATATTGTATATGAATTTTGTGTGTTAATATTATATTATTAAACAGTAAGTCTATACTATAGACTTACTGTTTAATAATATAATATCAACACACAAAATCCAAAACATATGAAACTTATGCACTATGAATGTTCTTAAAAGTTATTATACATCATTTCTATTGTATATATTTAAAACTTTCCTGAGTTTGTGTGAAAAATGACTGTATTACTCATCAGAAAAAAAGAAAAAAAATGATCACATTTATTTTACTTATATTTAATTATTTAACTGTAATTAAGGGTTTAACTTAAGTATTATTAGTATTTAAATGCTAGCGAAATATTGGGGGAAATATTGTCCTGTTTACGAGCTGCAGTCCAGGTAAAGCATTCAATTTCCTGCTCATGCTAGCAAATTAAAGGTTTTCACATTGACAAAAAAAAATAATCATAATAAAAGGCTTTACACTGTGCAATTCTCTACCCAAACACATTTCCATATTAATAGTAGATGTAATCCTATATTATACAGCCGTTGGGCTTACTCTGTGTGTACCGCCATGTGCCCACCCTTTACACTGAATGTGAAAGGAAGATCGAGCACAGCAGCAGGCTTTTGAAAAGGCGTGCAGTCCCACTTATGTTCAGTTCATTTATATGCGCACACCACAGACAAGCCACATTCCTTCTGCTAGAGCTGCACAACAAAAAATACCACCTTGTGCCCTGTACACCTCTTGAGATGGCTCTGTTCTCATTAATTTTAGCATTTTAGCAAGTGTGGATATTAACATTAGTGTGGTTCTTACACCTGCAGCAAAAAACACTTAGGCTAACATTTCCAAAGGTTTGCTAACAGGCCAGGGCCATGGGTTTGTGAGGCACTAGGCAGGGGCATGACCATGGGCCCCCCGAGACACAAATATACATTTGTACCAGTGCATAGAATTCTAACACAACTGAATTCTTTCTTTTATTAGAGTTAGCACCTCACAGATAAGATACGTAACAAATACATTTTGAAATATTATTTACTGCAAGAGACACAGCGTAAAAAAATATATGCTATTATGCTTTGTTTCAACATAAATAGTGTTAAGTTCAGTTTGCTAATGGTAAGGATACTCTTTTCTACTAAAAGAAAAAGAGATTATGTTTAAAAAATAGTATTTTTACATTGTTTGTAATATATGTAATATATGTATTTAAATCCTATGTCGTGTCCTCATAAGTGCCAGCCTACAGTTTTTATAAACAAAAAGTGTATTTAATAGTTAATGTATTTCTAGTGTTATTCAGAAACATGAAACCATATCTGCTTTGCAAGGCCTGTCTATCAATCAGCATGATCAGTCCAGGGTATTTATTATTTTATTTATCTTCCAACATCCTCTTCAATAATTTGAAATAACTTGCAGGTAGATCCTTGTTACTATAATGGACATGTTCAGCTACAGAATGTTGCTCAGATGCAAAACATTTTTTGACATAAAGCCTACCTTTTCTTTTTCAGACCTCTAAACACAAGCATAAATGCTGGATAAAAATTGCTGCTTTTCCACAGAAACAATTTGTGGACTTCTCACATTTACTAATATCTATTTGAAAAAGCTAATGGTCAAGCATCATAAGCTAGATTAGTAAGTAAAACATCTAAACTGTGCAGAACATTCTATTTACAGGACTAAATCTGACCAACATTCATACAGGGTCTTGCACAGGGGCCCAGGAGTGGCAGCTTGGTGGCCCTGGGATTCAAACTCACAACCTTCCAACAGCTTAACCAATGAGCTACCACTTCCCTAATTTAACTTATTAAGTGTTTCTCTTAATTTTGACCGGTAATATTGTCTGGTCTAAAGTCTCCAATCGTGATAAGGCAATCACTCTAATACCCATGCTAGCATAATCCTAAGACTTTTTTTTAATGATTTAAATGGTTTACATGTGCAATTTTCCACATAAACAGATTTCTACAGTAGCTGCAAATATTTCCATATTAATAGTGTTAGAGCAATAAGGAGGATGATAGTGCATGTAAACTTCATTTATTAATCCACAGCAAACATTGAGTAGACAATATCAAAGAGTAGACAATGTCAGAAACAGTAAACAGGCAACATATGTGAAATGACAAGGAAAAAAAAACAGTTGACTTGAATGCACAAAAACACAATGGAAACTGATGAGGTGCTTCGGAAACATGACAGAAACTAAACTTGGCAACAGGTGAGGTGTAATAAAAATACCCTTGACTGTAAATGTGGAAGTGCAAGTGTGTTTGGAAAGTGGAGTCTGGTACAGCCATGCTTATAGGCTGAGGTGTACTATGGGAAATTGAGTCTGTAGTGTTTTTTCAACAGACAATAGCAGATTTAAGCCTGTGTTATACAGACATTGGGCTTACACAGCAATGAACACTGCATTCCAGATACAGATCTGTTGGGAGAAAAATGTGTCACATTGTCATTAGTCCTCATAACTCCTTGACCTTTCAACAGTGTTCGACACAGTAAACCTCTCTTGTCCATCCTCATGAGCCTTGTGACACAGCCTAGCAATGGTTTGTTACCTAAATGGACGAATTTGAATATCAGGTAACCTGGAGGGGATCCACATCTGCTATATGTACACACACCATGGGAGACCCAGAAGGCTCAGTGCTTGGTTCTCTTCTGTTTTGCCTCTATACTTAATCTCTTAATCTCAGTGGAAACTTGCCGAAATCTCAGGGAAAAATTAGTTGCTTGGGATCTTGTGTTATCCCTGTACAATTTTCAGATCTCACCACCTGCCACTCTATTCAACCTTGGGGTATCCAAGGACAATCAATTGACACACTTGCCGATTTCTCCATTACAACATCAGAATGATGTTGATTCTATGAAGTCAGGTGTTTGTTCAGTCCCTTAACATTTGAAGACTGGGTTACTGCAATGCCATTCAATCTCTGCAACTGATCCAGAATGTAGCTGTATGTCTTGTTTTCAACCTTCCCACACCACCCCATTACTATGCTCTCTCCACTGGCTTGTAGTGGGTTATGACAGACATTAGACTAATCCTAACCTTTGCTAAATATTACACTCCAAAAGCAACCAGAATTGTGGCCATGCAAGTGATTGTTGTTACAACAGAAAGTAAGTCAATAAATTAACAACTAACAAAATAGTGTTTATTTACTAGTATAACATTATCTTAGGTTAATTCAGCACCTTAGGTTTTGGCCCCACCAGGTGGTTTAAGAGAATAACAACACGAAACTTCAGAACAATTACCAGGAGGTTATTTTTTTATGGTGAGGAGTGTGAGGGTGAGACATGAAAATTGTTTCTGAAGGCTCTAATTAAAATATACACCAGACTAAATTTTGCTAATGCATTAATTGATCTCCATTCATAGAAACTGCTTTGTCATGGACAGGGTCATGGTGGATCCTTATCTCCAAACACTGGGATCAAGGTAGAAGAGTTAATCCATGATTATATATAAACTACCATTTATTTTTTTGTACATACGTTTTGTACGATAGTTGTGCTGAAATGATGTTCGTCATTAGTTTGTTTAATCAACTGTTTAATCAGGTAATCAACTGCTATGCTGAGTTTGATTATTTAGTCTGAATGTTACTGGCTGATTTGTGCCTCATAGGAAACATAAGAAAGAGCAACAAGAGATCATTACCTATAGGAAATAATATTAAATATATATGATATATGATCATTCTATTCAATATATGATAATATAGGATATTATAAGTATAGGAAGTTATCAGTGGGGGTTCCATGGTTATACAAGACAAAAAATATCCCCATCTGCACCTCATAAAATATAAAAACAGATAAGAACAATATAAAAAGAGATAAAACATCAAAACTGATCTTTTTAATATATCTATATGGTTACCGACTGATAGACTCTGTCCAATAGCCAAAATGACAGATGTTAAGTGCTTAATGCTTGGCTGAGAGCACAAGGATAGAAGGTGTAGATGATATCATCGTTATTATGTACTGTATATGCACATTATGGAAGATTCTCAAATCTCACACTGTTTAACAATTGCAGTAAATTACATGTTACATGTTATAATAAATACCTGTAACCGGTAACAAGGAGGAAACATTTCCTGTGCTTTTTAACGAGTGGAACAATGTGTACCTTGACTTTTTTTTAAATAAGTTGTAAAACTAACTTTTGTTGTTTAACTAACGTAAAACTAACATGCAAACTAAGCTCATCATCAATGTATGAAATCAAACAAGAACAATCACGTGTTAATGTATCATCACACAACCATTAGTTTGTTTGATGACTCAATGAGAGTCAATCAAACTGTGTGAAAGTGCTCGGAAAGTGCTTAAGAAAATTCTGTATAGAATAGAACATAATCTTTATTGTCACCAACTCACAAGAATTTGAAAATAGAATGATGCATAAATATGGAACAAAAGAAACACAAAAGAGACATAGTGAGGTAATAGTGTGCAAACAATTAATGTAGTGCAAATATACAGTATATTATAAATGGGGTGGGGGGTGTATTATACTTTTGGTTTAGAAGTAGAGTTTTATTGTGTTTGGGAGTGGAGGTAGGTGGAGTGTACCACACCATGTCACAGTTGGTCACAAGGCTTTCTGCTGCTAAGTGATAGAAGTTGGTCAGTAAGTGAGGAGGGAGTGTGCCTTAACTGCCTTAACTTCCATTTCAAAACTTCGATCAATTCTACAAATTCATGACACATATGTCACATCTTTCCTTTGGTTCCAACAGTTAAGCAGCACTTTTTGAATGCATGGCATGTCATAATGTGAGAATACCTGCAAACAAGGAGCTGTTCTTGTATACAAGTATTTAAAGCAAGCTTGAGATACACTCAAATACTGTTGATGGAATTTTTTTAACTTGCTGAACAGCTCTTAGTGAGTGTTTGAGTGAAAATTTTGAATTGAAACTTCCACACACTTTCAGTCACAAACACATGGTCAAACACGCCAGGGTTTGGTTGGAGTTTGTTCCAGACCATCATTTTCAAAAGGATCAGAGATTGGTTTGCTATAAACAGCTCTCGCATACCAACAAATATAATGACCTCTTGGAGTAAACAGACCTGGGTCTGGTGAAAACTCATGTGTGAAACTGACCTAAAAGGCTAAGTCACATATTTCATGGTGGACCACACTTAGTAGTGATAGCTGCTGGCTTTGTGAAGGTTTGAATGGATTCTTTCATGGTAATTTACTCTGAGAGGCACCAGAAACTTTCTCTCCCACATGAGAAATCTGAACTACAGACAAACTTTCATACAAGTCATAGAGTTCATTTTGGATTTTGAGAAACATTGAGATTAACGTAATCTCCACTTGTATTTTTTACCTTTGGCTAAGAGAACAGTACACATTCTGAATTGACTGTGGCTTTTTGTGCTTGAAGGCATAATCCTGTTTTTGGCAAATGCCTGGCTAGTTTGACCAGAAGCATGGGATTTCTCTACATTTCTTTGTGACACAGTAAAGTGTATTGTTAGTGAGAAAATATGTTTTTGCATTAAAGAGAGCATCACTTTTGGTAAACATTACCAAATGTTTCTGGGGTGATAATCAATGTTGCTGGGGTGATAATTTAAAGAATTGATAGTATATGTATGTAAATATATTGGTGATTGTACAACCCTAGCATGTGAGGCTGTGGAGGAAGACTCAGGAGACTGGTGGAATGTTAACCGAACTCCAGGCTTACATTTATACAATCCAGACTCAAAACAGCTCAACAATGCAGCTTTTGCTCCATCACATTCAAGTGCACACTTGGGCTGATTGTTTCATGATCTACCCACAAGTTACTCTTTCTCTCTGGTTAGAAATCTACCGAAACATTCTGTGAGACAAACTAGAGAGAAATATATTGCTAATTGGGAGTGACTTCATTATCAGATGAGACAATATCCCAAAACACACTGCCAACTCAACAAAATAATTCATCAGTGAAAAAAGTGCAAAGTTGTAGACTGGCCAAGTCAATTAATAAACCTTAACCTAATTGAGAATTGGTACAGAAAATGCTGTGCACATCTTTAAGACTGCAAATAATGTGGCAATTAGACAACAAGTTAGGCTTTATTTAGCTTATTCGGTTAATGATGGTGGGGGGCACGGTGGCTTAGTGGTTAGCACGTTCGCCTCACACCTCCAGGGTTGGGGGTTCAATTCCCGCCTCCACCTTGTGTATTTGGATTTTGCATGTTCTCCCTGTGCCTCGGGGGTTTCCTCCCTGGTGTTGTGAGGTTTAATTAGTAATGCTGAGATGTGGTGAGCTATGTACATTTGTACTGAATTTGGGTAAGGTGTGTTGATTTGAGGATTGATGTCTGGTGGTGTTGAGATTTGTTGAAGTTTTGTAAAGAGTGTGGAGTTGTTTGAAGTGTAGACTGGTGTATTAGGGTGTCCTCTGATGAAATTTAATCCTGGCAAAACTGAACCTGTTGTACAGCTCATGTGAATCCTGCAGATGTCAGAACTTGTTGATCCCACGTTTTTTCACTGCACACAACACAGTAACCACAGATGACTATCCTTTTCTTCTCGCACGTCGATTTCTCCTTTCTCATATCAGATATTTGTTTATTTTTATCCACACAGTGGTTAAGAACCTCTGGTGCCACTCTGGTGTTTGTTTAGTCACTTATCATTTTGAGACTGGACTACTGCAACTCACTCCTTTCAGTTGTACCTCTGAGCAACAATCAGTCTCTGCAAATGATCCAGAATGCAGCTGCATGTCTTGTTTTGTCTTTAACCTTCCAGGGTTCTCCCACACTATTGCTATGCCCAATACCCACTTACCTCAAAGTGGTGTTGGTATCGCAGGGTGTTTTGGTGTTTGGAGAGGTGTTGTGAGGTGTTGATTGAGATGTTTATGTCTGTTGGTGTGTAGAAGCGTGATGGTGATTTAAATTGTCATGAGGTGTGTAGTGGTGTGTTGAGTAGAGATGTGCTAATGTGTGTAGATGTGGATTAAGGTCTTCTGCAGTGTGTGGAGGTGGTGTGAGTTGTGAGGTGTTATCTGATGTGTACTGAGGCATTCTGCAGTGTGCTGAGTTCTTATAAGAAGTTGTAATGTTTGTATATCTCTGAGGTGTGCGGTGGTGTGAGGTGTGGAGATGTGCTGAGGTATAGTGAGGTCTGTTTTGGTGTGTTGAGTTGAGGTGTGAACATGTGTATTAAGGTGTTGTGGAGTATGTCAAGGTGTGGTGATGCATTGTGAGGTTTGTAGAGGTGTCCTTCAAGGATCATATAATGCATTTGACACCAACAATAAGTTTACCAAAGAGGAAACCAATGATAACAGGTTGGCTTTCCTGGACTGTGCAGTTCTCAGAGGGACTAATGGGAAGTTAGAAATAGAAGTGTACAGGAAAGCCACGCACTGAATAATACTCGTTTGTTTTCCACCACCCACTGCAACACCATTTTAGCATTTTTCACCAGGACACAACACCACAGGGCATAAAGCATCACCACCTCATCAGAAGCCAAAAAGAAAGAAATCAGTGGTCTTAAGGCAGCCCTCAAGGCTTGTGGATATCCTATGTGGACTTTTAATAAGACACCTTCTAGCAGAAGGACAACAGACCAAACTGAGACCCATAACAAATGGAAAAACCTAGCCATCCCTTACATGGCTAGAGTATCTGAGAAAACACAGTGTACAGTACATGTTCATTTTAAACCTACAACACAATGAAAGAGACTCGTCATTGTGAAGAGTCTCACAGTGAAGAGGCTACATTGGAGAGATAAAACAACCTCTACATAGGAGGGTGTACCAACTCAGAAGAAGCAACACCTCAGGAGCAGAATCAACTAAGTACCTGCATGTGAAAGACAAAGGACACACTATTGAGGATGATGTATTATCCTCACACATCGTGGACAGAAAAGACGGATGGTTTAAAAGAGGAATGAAGGAGGCCATCTATGTCCAGGTGGAAAATCTCAACACTGTCTCAATCTCAAGTACATTTCTCAACAATGGTGAATGTCTTCGGCTCAAACTGTCTTCGATATTTCATGCTGCGCATTCATCCATCCCCAAAATCAAGACCTATTCAGAGGTGCACCAGAAAAGCCACACCTAATGACCCCCCATCCACTCTCACATTTTCTGTTTGTTACCCCTAATACTTTAAGCTTGTCCACCTCGACTTGTTTACAGGTTATCATCCTATTCATTACTTGAAAAGAATGAAGACGCGGTTCCCTAGATATAAATGTTTCATCCAGCACCTTTCATATTCAGTTTGTCTTCTACAGAAAATGCTTTCAAACAACCAGGAGCCATTAAATAGCCAATGTTTTTTTTTTTGTTTGTTTTTTTTTGGCTAAAATGCAGAAGGAGCATGAAGGTCACGACAACATGAAAATGTTAGAAGAAATTGGCGCATTAATGCAAAATGCAGATGTAACAATTTTGTGTCAACTGAATTAAATTGGTAAGAGTAAATTCATTCATTCATTCATTCATTCATTTTCTACCGCATATCCGAACTACCTCGGGTCACGGGGAGCCTGTGCCTCAGGCGTCATCGGGCATCAAGGCAGGATACACCCTGGACGGAGTGCCAACACATCACAGGGCACACACACACACTCTCATTCGCTCTCGCAATCACACACTACGGACAATTTTCCAGAGATGCCAATCAACCTACCATGCATGTCTTTGGACCGGGGGAGGAAACCAGAGTACCCGAAGGAAACCCCCGAGGCACGGGGAGAACATGCAAACTCCACACACACAAGGCGGAGGCGGGAATCAAACCCCGAACCCTGGAGGTGTGAGGCAAACGTGCTAACCACTAACCACCATTTATTCATGGAAAGCCCCTTGAGATGCAGCATCTCGTTTTCAAGGGGGACCAAAAACATACAACAGATACAGTGCATTCAGTACAATACAAAACAAACAAAACATTACAAGATAATTCTGTTCACAGATCCCCCTCCCCTCCCAGGGCCATTTCAGAATCTCCAAGGTATACAAATGTTTACAAAGACAGTTGTTTCAGGAACCATAGCAATTACAAAAACTGACAATCAGTTTTCAAGAACAAGATATTTCAAGGAACCATTACAATTAAAAGCATTTACAATCAGTTTTCAAATAGGTTAACAAAGATATTCTAAAGGAGCCTAAAGTAGTATTAGATCTCCCAGTTGGAGGCAGATTATTCCAGTCTGAAGGAGCATTAAAACAGAAGGACCTCCGGCCGACTACTTTGCACATAACAGGAACAATAAAAGTCAGACATTGAGAGTGTCGAAGAAAATAAGTTGGAGTATATTGTACAAAAAATCTTTTCAAATATGGTGGTAAATTCAAATAGATGCATTTAAAAATAAATTGAAGCCAGTGATACTGTCGTCTTTTATCAGGCAGCAACCAGTTAAGCTGATTATATAATTGGCAATGATGAGTTCTACAGTATATGGGCACTTTAAAATGAACCTACACAGATTATTAAATAGAACATCGAGTGGTTTAAGATTTACATTGTACGTGTTTTGGTAAACTATATCTGCATAATCAATAATTGGTAAGATTAATTGGGTAATTATCTTTTTTCGTACTCTAAATGTAAAACAATTTGATGACCTGTATAGAGGCATTAAACAAGAGTATGTTCGTTTTATTATGTAATCAATGTGTGGTTTGAAATTTAATTCTGGATCAAGCCAAATTCCCAGATATTTAACAGAGGTCTCTTTTGTCCCTGGGGTACCATTATCAAAATACAGGTTAAGTTCAGCAGATTTAAGAGAATGATGAGTACCAAAGAGCATACATGATGATTTTTTCATATTGAGTTTTAAGAGGTTACTTTTAAGCCAATTTTGAACTGATTTAAAATCTGCTTGTAATTTGTTCTGAAGAAGAAATGAGTTGGAGCTTGAAAAATAGACAACAGTATCATCTGCATATAGATGTACTTGACAATTATTACACACTTGCGGGAGATCATTAACAAAAATAGAAAAAAGAAGGGGGCCAAGGATAGAACCCTGTGGCACACCTTTTTCCATAATACATTCATCAGACTGTGCATCTTTGAATTAAATAAACTGACGTCTGTTATGGAGATAAACATTGAACCATGAGAGAGCATTTCTATTAAAACCTATGGATTTAAGCTTGTCCAAGAGCAAGTAGTGATCTACCAAGTCAAAAGCCTTGGAGAGGTCAAGAAATATAGCACCGGTGCATTGATTCTTATCACAGTAGGAGAATACATCGTTAGTGAATTTGAGTAAAGCACTTGTAGTAGAGTACCCGGAACGAAAACCTGATTGATAAGGAGATAATATGTTTAATTGATTAAGATATTTATATAATTGTTGATAAATAATCTTTTCAAATATTTTTAATAAAATGAGAAATGTTAGACCGGTCCATGGCTGTCCTTCTGCATCAAGGCATTGCAGGTGTGATGTAAGGCAAAATGGGCTCCCTGAAGCATAGCTAGAGGGTCTATGACTTTGTTTCTTATACCCACCATTATTAACGCTATTATAGTATTATGTTATAATTATTTAATGTTTGCTTTTGCTTTCCAGCATTTAGCAGATGCTCTAATCCAGAGTTATCTCCATCATAAAAACCTTGTTCAAGTGGAGTCACTTGTATTTGACTGGTCACTTGAATTTAATGGTTTTACTCCTAAACTAGAATTCAGCATGTTGCTGTAAATTTTGGTGGGGTGGGGACTGTATGAATCTATTAAATAGACAAAACATTGTTCACATTAATGTATTTGAATAGATGGATTATGTTAATAAGTATACGCTGAGCAGGGTGCATGAATTTTAACAGTAAAAGGTGTCCCTGGCAGCAAAAACATATTTGAGGCTGCAAAAAATCATTTGGGATTTCAAAAGAGTAATCATTTTTCATCTCGCTATCTAGCGTCTGGCAGATGAGGATGAATTCCCTTTTGAGTCTGATTCCTCTAGAGATTACTTACTCGTGTCATCTCCATTTTTTATGGGGTGAGAACGGTTTCATATTTCCAATTAAATAGATAATGATCCACAAATAAATGTAAAGATTTACAAAATAAATAGAATACAATCCCAAAATATATGTCAGGAGTTTCACTAAAATGAATTTTTATAATTTGTGGATCTCTTTCTTTGCATTAGTGGTGTATCCGTCATTAACGAATCAGTGTTTTGAACAAATCTTGTTCTTCTTTACATCCCTGTAATAATTAATTTTTACAACACTTAAGTCCTGCCTGTGTAAAATGTGATTTCCGTGGAAGCTTTTTTCTGACTATGTTAAATTGTGGGTTGTGAAGGACCATGCCATAGAATGAAAGAAAATGACCCTTACCTAAAGAAACAAGTCACTGACTTGTTGGTCTTAAATGAAATGAACATTCATTCAGTTTAGTGTGAGTTTTTTCTGGTTCAATAAGAGGAGAGATGGGCTGATAATACTGATGAATACACTTATTTTCAGAAACAGGCAAGAGAAAGACAAGGATAAGTGTGGAAGACAGTGTGGGGCCCAGGAATACAGCAAGGAGCAAGCTGGATGAAATGTGAAGGATGAAATGATGATGGTAGATAAAAGAAAAATTGGGACCCAGAATTGGGGGGCTTAGTGGTTAGCACGTTCGCCTCACACCTCCAGGGTTGGGGGTTCGATTCCCGCCTCCACCTTGTGTGTGTGGAGTTTGCATGTTCTCCCCGTGCCTCGGGGGTTTCCTCCCGGGTACTCTGGTTTCCTCCCCGGTCCAAAGACATGCATGATAGGTTGATTGGCATCTCTGGAAAATTGTCCGTAGTGTGTGATTGCGTGAGTGAATGAGAGTGTGTGTGTGTGCCCTGTGATGGGTTGGCACTCCTGCCTTGATCCCCAATGACGCCCGAGATAGGCACAGGCTCCCCGTGACCCGAGATAGTTCGGATAAGCGGTAGAAAATGAATGAGTGAGTGAGAGTGGGACCCAGAGAGGTGAACAGTCAAAAAGCAAAAAGACTGAATTAATAGCATCAGAACATCATTTGGATACAAAAAAAACTGACAGCAGAAAGGTGAGGCAAGATCTAACTACTCAGTCAGAAAATCACACCTAATGGTAGTAATATTACAATGGGCAAGAATTTAAAGTGCTTTTCCAGTCTGTAGTCGCGTGCTAAGACCTCTTGTCCAACTCGGAAATTTCTTGTAGGTCTGTCCTTTATCTGCTCAAATTGTTTATTTTCCACGTCACGTCGAACATTTGGTCTGATGAGATCCAAGCGAGATCTTAAGTTTCTTTTAAGGAACATCATCGCTGGTGTTTGGCCTGTCGTGGCGTGTGCTGCATTCCTGTACATGAAAAGAAAGTTGTCTATTTTGTGTTGTAGCGAAATGCTGTCATTGTCCATTGCTTTTATTGCTTTCTTGAAAGTCTGCACAAACCTTTCCGCCAAGCCATTAGTGGCAGGATGGTATGGCGCAGAAGTGATGTGTTTGACTCCATTCAGCTTCATGAATTTCCGAAACTCGTCTGAGACGAACTGTCGTCCATTATCTGTGCATATCTGCTCTGGCAACCCATTCCTGGAGAATATTGTTCTCAATACCGAAACAGTGTTTTCAGATGTGGTTGTCTTCATCGGAACAACTTCAGGCCATTTAGAATGTGCGTCCACGGCGATCAAGAACATGGAGTCCCTAAATGGACCAGCAAAGTCAACGTGCACTCGTTGCCATGGTGTTGACGGCCATTCCCAGGGATGCAAAGGAGCTAATGGTGGAGAGTTCTGGGTCCGTTGACATCCAGGACAAGCCTTTGCCAGATCCTCAATCTGCTTGTCGATTCCCGGCCACCACATATAACTACGTGCAAGATTCTTCATTTTTACTGTGCCCAAATGCCCTTCATGTAACGTGTCCAACATCTTACTACGCAATTTGGAGGGAACGACAACTCTTAATCCACACATCAGCGTTCCTTGACACACAGAAAGCTGTTCTCTTCTCGCTGAGAATGCTGGATACAGTGAGTTGCCGTGTGCTGGCCACCCGAGAACTGTGATGTCATAGACTTTGGACAATGTGGGGTCATTACGGGTTTCTTTCTGAATAGTGGCATTTGTTACAGGTAACTGACTCACAATTGTGGTGTGAAACACGTCAGCTGGATCCACACTATGTGACTCGTCTGTTGACTTCAGAGGCAGACGTGACAAGCCATCCGCGTTACCATGTAGTTTGGTGCCTTTGTACTCAATATCATATTGGTGAGCACCCAAGAAGAGTGACCAACGCTGCAGCCTAGCTGAGGCCATCGCTGAGACACCCCTCCGCACATTAAAGATCGAGACCAAGGGCTGATGGTCCGTGATCAGGGTGAATCTTTGACCATACAGGTAATGGTGGAACTTTTTTACACCCCACACAAGGCTAAGTGCTTCTCTGTCTATTTGTGCGTAGTTACGTTCTGCTGCCGTTAGTGATCTCGATGCAAAGGCTATCGGTTTTTCTGTGCCTTCTGGAAACTTGTGTGACAGCACAGCGCCAATTCCATACGGCGATGCGTCACATGCCAGCCTGATGGGTATGGATGGATCGAAATGAGTCAGCACTATATCAGAAGTTATGAGCATCTTGGTCTTCTGAAAAGCTTGTTCGCAACTGTCTGACCATTTCCACTGTGTTCTTGTTTGCAACAGTGTATTCAATGGGTGTAGCACGGTCGAGAGGTTTGGAAGAAATTTGTGATAATAGTTCACAAGTCCGAGATATGATCGGAGTTGAGACACATTCTGTGGGTGTGGTGCATTTAACACAGCTTCGATTTTGTCCTGTGACTTGTGTAGACCATCTTTGTCTATCACATGACCACAATAAGAAATCCGAGACTTGAAGAACTCACATTTCTCTTTGTTAGCTCTTAGTCCATACTCACACAGTCGAGTCAGCACACGTTGTAAGTTTTGGAGGTGATCTGCATCGTCCTTCCCTGTTACAATGATATCGTCCAGGTAACACTGCGTTCCTGGAATACCCTGCAGCACCTGGTCCATCGCTCTCTGCCACAAGGCAGGGGCTGATGCAATTCCAAAAACAAGACGGTTGTACTGATAGAGCCCTTTATGTGTGTTGATGGTCAAGAATTTCTTGGATTGCTCATCCATCTCCATCTGGAGGTATGCTTTGGCCAGGTCAATTTTTGAGAAGTGTTCTCCCCTGGACAAGGATGCGAAAATATCTTCAATGCGTGGCAGGGGATACTGTACTACATGAAGAGCTGGATTAACGGTCACTTTAAAGTCCCCACAAATACGCACATCCCCTGTCTTACCCTTTTTGATCACAGGAACTATGGGCGTTGCCCATTCACTCCGTTCAATTTTAGTCAGGATTCCTGTTCTTTCCAAATGATCCAGCTCTGCCTCCACCTTGGGACGAATTGCATATGGGACTGGGCGGGCTTTAAAGAATTTTGGAGAAGTGTCTTCTTTTAACTCCAGAGTCCCTTTTATTCCTTTAAGTGTTCCTATCCCTTTCCGAAACACAGCTTCTGCATTTTGTACAATTTGCGTTAAAGTAATTTGTGTCTCTTTGTTTGTAATTTGCTGGGACATATCCAAGTTTTTTATTGCGTGCCAGTCCAGAGGTATTTTCCTCAGCCATTCACGTCCGAACAATGCAGGCCCTCCATTTTCCAGTACATACAGGTTGAGCTGTTGCTGATTTTCTTTGTAATTCACAGTTACTGGTAATTTTCCTTTTGGAGACACTTTTTCACCAGTATAAGTCTTTAATATCACTGATGTCTGTTGCAGTGGTATTTTTGAAAACAGTCGTTTGTAATCAGCTGCTGAGATGACCGATAAGGCAGATCCAGTGTCTAACTCCATCTTGAGTTTAACACCTGATACTTCTGGCGTAAGCCAAATAACTCTTCGATCTGTCTCTTTAATACTGTACAGTTCCAGGCATGAGAGATCATCAGTATCTGAACTTGTGTTCGCTTCATTTTCAGTTACTTGATGTACAGTGGCAGATTTACGTTTCACTTTGTACATTCTGTCTTTCTGTACCTTCTGTTTATCCATTTTGCATGCTCTCTCGATGTGCCCCTTTTTATGGCATCTTCTACACTCTTTATCCTTGAACCAGCAGTCATTTGCATCATGAGACATTTTTCCACAGCGATAGCATTTTTGTTTTCTTTCCGATTTCAGTGCCAGTTTATTTGTTGCACATTCTATTGATTTTTGTTGCAATTCTAATGCATCTTTTGCTGCAGTCTCCATGGATATTGCAATGTTCAATGCACGATCGAGCGTCAAATCTTTTTCTGTCAGCAGTCTTTTTTGTGTACTTTCATTATGCATACCACAAACAAGTCTGTCTCTTAATGCATCTGCCAGCCCAGCTCCGAACTGACAATGCTCTGACAATCGGCGTAACTCAGCTATGTATTCGGAAACACTTTCTCCTTTAGCTTGGTTCCGCTTGTGGAATCTGAATCTTTCCGCAATTAGTAAAGGTTTGGGGCTCAAATGTTCATTTAAAATGTCCACTACTTGCTGGAACGATTTATCCGCTGGCCTTTCAGGGGTTAACAGACTACGAAGTAGTCCATAAGTTTTCGCTCCCATCACGCTCAGCAAAATTAAAGAGCTTATTATAGATATGCCAAATATCACAAACATTGTGTTCAAGAAACATTGTTTAAACCAAATTTGGATTTTGTTTTGTCTACAATGTCATTGGGAACTATAAGTATATAAATTAACTAAATTAAACATTAACTAAACAAGATATAAAAAAAGATATTCAGTTCTGGGAATAGGGTTTGATTAAAAATACATAGTAGTAAAAGTGTGGTGTAACAAAGGAGTATTGGTCATCAATCAACAATTATAATTTAATATTCCAGAAATTAGTGACTGACAAACTAGAAAACAATGAGCAGATAGGAACATTTTGTTGGTTGTGGAGATTTTAATGCTAGCATTACCCTTTCTGTGAGGAGGAAGAAAGGATATAAATCATCAAAAACTGAGAATCTGTTAGAGGAGAAAGTGATTGTTTTTCTGAATAATGGAGAAGTCTTTAATTAACACAAATTAATATAACAACAGGTAATAACAACTAGAGACCTTACATTAGTCTCAAAGGAAATAGCAAGCGACTATTATTCAGTAAGATGTAAAATATTAATGAAAAAACAGACAGGAATAAATTTGCATGAGAAGTATGTGATATTTTGAGAAAGCAGAGTGGAATGAATTAAGGGAATAATGGAGAAATAAACTGATTCAGAGGATGAGGTTCACTTCTGAGTCTGGTTCCTCTCAAGGTTTCTTCCTCATGTCATCTCAGGGAGTTTTTCCTTGCCACCATCACCTCCGGCTTGCTCATTAGGGATAGATGGTAGAGATAAATAGTAACTTAATTTAAAATGTTTTTTTTTTTTTATCCAGGTTCTGTATTTATGTTTATCTGTTTTAAGACAGTGAATTGTTAAAAGCATTATACAAATAATTGAAATATAGATGTATAGAACACAGAAAGTAATATGGAAGGAAGTTAAAAGGGCTAAGAGAGAATGCTGGCATGCTGATGTCCCTTAGTGACACATGTTTTCGGATTGCGTAGGAAATCTAAAGGATGTGTCCTAGTTTGCACAGGTTAGTGTTGAAAACACAAGATCAACTATCAAAGTTGGTCTTACCTTGAACGCAGGTGTCCTTCGAAGTCCTCTCGGTCTTCTAACAAAGGATCCTCTTCAAGTTCTTCTACCTAATCTATCGTTCGAATCTTTAAATGAAATAGGCAGACTTAGACCTTTTTGTCTTTTCAGGATCCTCACAATGGGAGGCCTTGTTTTTATTAAAAGTAGTGTAATACAGATAGATGTGTGTAATATATGTAAAATAAAAAGAAATTTACAAATAAAAACTCCTCCAAACAGTATTAGAATAAGTAAAAGTTATTAAGATGCAAAGATTATAACAAACCAAGAAACACTCTCTAAGTGTAAACTTGCGTTGGTTCTATGACGCACCCAGAGTATAACATGCACTGAGGCTGTCTACACTAGAATGCACACACAATGTGATTCAAGGCGAGCTTTTATACATTCTGTATCATTACTGTTGCCAGTTGGATTTGGCTGTCGGGTTTTATCCCCATCTCGTTCCCCAACCATTTCTCATCTCCCAAACATATCTCGTCGGTGACTCTGTGTGCTACTAATGTCTTTTTTCTCTATTCTCAAGGTCAACACTTCTATATATGGTTATATGGTTGCAGTTAAAACTGAACTCCTGAAACTGTCAGGCTGTGATTATATATGACTGAAGCTTTCTCTCGCCCTGGAATTCGACAGCAAGCGTTAAAGATTACTCCCAGCAAATACACAGTAGGCTTCATAAGCTTTCACTACAAGAAACAGCTTTTCATTTAAGTTTACAGTCAAAATAAGCAATATTAATCTTATCAACTCTATTACAGGAGAATACATGATTATAAGAAAAAGAAAAGCAATTCAGAGTTCTCTTGGACGTCTGAAAATAAAACATAATAACACATAATGCATTATAATCTTCTTTTCTTTTGGAATCTTCTTCCAGCTGTCTAGGTACAGCGTCTGATCCCTCGGTGTCTTCTTCTAAACACTCATATTCAAATCTTTCAACTCTTCAACCAACTCTTCAACCTTTTGTATTTTTACATCAATTTTCCTTTGTTTATTTACCTTACATTTCTCTTTCCTTTCCCTATTTTTCCTTCTCTTTATATTATCTATTTCCGTCTGTCTTCTGACTGATAAGTTAATAATTGGTTGTGGTGTACCTTTATATTTATTGTTATTTATTTGCTGAGAACCAGTATCAGGGCGTAGGAAGATTCCTGCAACTCCATCCCTTACATGCCAGTGTCTCACAACATCCCGTACATGCCAGCGTCTCACAACAATTCTCCTAGTAAGAGACATGAGGTGTATGATAAGGGTAAATGAAGCAAGAAAGAGAAAATCCATGGTTTCATTAAAATAAATAGCTCAGAAAAAGGTAGGAAAAGTGCAAGGCAAGAATACAGTCAAGTGAACATGAGAAGGGAAGTTACCCCAGTTATAATAGGTGAACTAAAAAGAGTATTAAGTGGTGAAAGGCCAACTGCACCAGGAAAGAATGAGATTAGTTAAATATGTAAAATTTTGCATAACTAATCTCATTCCCAGCTAGATGGATCATTGATGTATATTTTAGGATTGAATAATAAAATATGGAAAAAGGAACAATAACCAGACGATGGAAGGCTTTGCTGTAATACCTATCAGTCAACCAGGGAAAGAAGAACGTAATCAGAATAGCTTCAGGCCAATAGCCTGAACATCTCACATGGGTAAGATTATATGAAAAAATGATAACAGAGAGATTAAAATACTATCTAAAAAGTAGAGGGTTTGTGTCACAGTCTCAGAGTTGCTTTAGGAAGGAGAGAAATGATGGACCCAGGACTGAATCATGAAAGGATAACAAGAAAAGCTGAACGTTGAAAAGAACCAATGGTAACAATATTCTTTGATTTCGAGAAGGCATATGACATGGTGTGGAGATGGTGTACTGATCAACTGCAATATGTTAGGGTTGACAAAAAGAATGAAAGAATGGATAAAGAATTTTTAAGAGAAAGATTTATTCAAGTAAGAGTAGGTGGGGAATGGTATTCCTTGAGGGAGTGAAAATAGTTCCATACTTTTCTTTATCATGATAAATGATCTATTTGGTGTGGGTAGGTGTTTATGATGAGACATTATGACACATAGGCCACAGCTTGCCTTGAAGCTACCTATCAGTTACGTTTTACCATATTCCTAACACCTCCAAAACATAAAAACACAAAGAAGAATGAGTGTCCTTTACAGGCGAAATGTTGTATCTGTTTTTCAGTTTTTTATATATTAATTTTAAAGAGAAAGGATGGCTTTTTTTAGCCAATGGTTTTACCTATTCAAAGAAATTAAGCTACATATACAATGAGGCAACGAACGTCTGACGTCTATTTAATTAAAGGCTTTGTTTAATTAAAAATACGCCTTGAATCGGTTTTAACACAATATCCAAGACAGATATCTTGCAACTGATGATTTCTTGCTATCTTAAAATGCTATAGATTTAATTTTATGAATTCAGAGGATCTATTGGCAGATAAGAGACAAGATTAGCAAAAGATCTAATGAAGCTAAATTCTTAACTAGAAGATTGTGTGATGGTGTTTGATGGTGTGATGGATACGCATTAGCATCACACTCCAGGATTGTTTCTGGAGATTTCTTGTCACAGGTGCAGCTAAACTTTATTGTAGACATTGTATTATTTGCTGAGGACATTTTATTAATACCAATTTATTTTAGAATGAAATTGTTTGAAATCATGTGTTACAGATGACAATAGTAATTGTAAGTCATTAATACACTGAAATCAAGGTTATCTGAAATCAAGGTTATCTGCAGCCACACTATTTTGACTTAATAATTGTTTTATTCATGCAGAAAGTTATAAAAAATAAAAAGATATAAAAAAGAAACTGAACATTTTCCAAGGGCTGTAATGAAATATCATTCACAATTCAAACATGATTGCTGTATTGTACATTTAAAGGAATAAACAGAACTCCATAACCTAGACTTCAAATTATAATGTACAATTACAATTTTTCAATACAAATAAATTCAGTATTGAGTATTGAAATTATTCCTGTAAAGCACAGGCCTCTTCACCTTTTCTGAAGAGTTCTGGCTTCATTACCAGGAGGTCTCTCTTGAGCCGAACACATTAACATTTTTGTGAGTTCCTTTTGAAAAACTACAACTTGGTTGAGTGTTTAAAGCTTTTCAGATAATGGTATGTCCTCTTATTTCTTATAGTGACCCAGGTATCCCCTCAGGAAATCCTCGAATCGTGGGACCGGGTACTGTGGTGCTACATTGGCGTTGCTGGCGTCATCACCACTTTCCAGCTCGTCCTTAGGTTCCTCGGGTGTCTTTTTGTTGTTTTTGGGTTCTGCACGACGCAAACGGCAATTGTAGTCAATCTCAGGATCACAGTCAGGATGTGGCAAGATGATGCCATCCTGCACATTCTTGGCTGCTTCTAGGGAAGCCGGAGGGGCTTGTGGGCTAATCAGTACTGGTTTCATGAGGGCAGATAGGTGAAGGGGTGTCAGCTCACCTTGTGGCACATACTGCAGCACAGGAGCCTTAACTGTGACTAGCCTATTAGCAGAGAGTGGGTTGCACCCCTTTTCAAACAGTGGGTTGCAGTACTGCTCCTTAGGAGCCTCCTCTGCACTTTGGCCAGCTGGTGCTATATTACTGACACAGAGAGGGTCAACAGCAGGGTTGCAATGAGGGTATATATGATGCAGACCTGATGGAGTATTGGCTATCAATGTGGGCCTGCAGTAAGGATCTTTAGAGGGGTCACATCCCAGGTAAGCATAGGAAGGCACTGGGGTAAGAGCAGGCCTATAACCATAAGCAGCACGCAAGTGATACTGCAAGCACTCTGTATCAGATGGGCTGCAGATCCGGAGCAGCTCAGCTCTCTGTTCATTTGAAAGAAAGGGTTTCATTGCTGGGGCATAGAAATCGTATCCAGATGGAGTTTTTATTGGCGAGGGGTACAGAATGGGACTGGGAGATTTAACTGAAAGAGGAGCAGGAGGAGGCACCTCAGAAGCTGTTTGAGGACCAACACGAAAGATACAGTACGGATCAAGATATGGGTTACACACATTCACTGTAGCTTGCTTCAAGGCAGCAGGCATAACAACCTTAGCTGTGGGCTTACTGGTATATTCTGGAATACAATCAGGGTCATCTGACTTAGCACAGGCCTTGTAGACCTCACTCAGGTGGGTGAGGTAATGTCCGTGGGAATTGTCCCCCTCAACCCTGTGTTTATGCTGCAGGTAGATCAAATAGAGCTGGTCCAAACTCTCAATCTGTAGATGTGAAAACGTAGTTTACAAGAGCGGGAGAGATTTTTGCCTGACAATGTTTCATCAACCGCTCTGTTAGGCTGCGTTCACACTGCAAGTCTTAATGCTCAATTCGGATATTTTGCTCAGATCAGATTTTTTTGTTTGGCAGTTCACATTACCTTTTAAAATGTGGCCTATATCAGATACCAGTGTGAACTGTTTGCTGTTTCGAACTGACCGCATGCGCAAACGAACAATAACAATGACGTCACACGCAGCACGCCGTTGCGCTAAAGTTGGCGAGGTTATGGAGGAAGTAAGCATTTTCGCTTTTCTTTCTAAATGTTTGTGTAATGGCAGCACAGAGACGCAGTGTTTTGAAAATTTTCGGATGTCGAGGGCAACTTTTGATTATTTGATCCATTTTGTAGGCGTAGTCACGTTTGTGTGCGTACTCGCCGGCGCATAATTGTGACAGATGTCGATGTAGATTGACGTAAAAGTCGCATCAAATCCGCCTTGGTTGTTCACACTGCGGCCACATTGGAAAAAATCAGATTTGGGTCTGATTCAGAACCACATATGGAAGTGGACTGAATCTGATTTGAAAAAATCAGATCTGGGCTAGATTTGAGTGTTCACACTACTCCTGAAGAAGTCTGACCTGGTCACTTGACCCCAAAAAAACAGATTTGGGCCACTTTTACCTGCAGTGTGAACGTGGTCTTAGTTGATTTATATAATGTATTATATTACTCACCCCCTCCTGGTTGTGGGTGTCCATGTAGTACTTATACCAGGCCCAAAATTCCGGTAATTGTCTGTAGTAAGCAACAGCATTCCTCTTATTGCGTGTCAGCTTCTTCAGGGCTAATGGCTTCTCTTCAGAAAACTCAGCTACTAAATCCACAAATAACATAATAATGTACAATAACTGATTCATTACATAGGCATCAAATGCAAATAACATGGCAGTGACAGCATCCATGATTTTTAGTGATATAAAAAAAATAGATATTTTTTAAAATGCCTATAATATTTCTATATAAGAATACAGAAATAGCAATATTATAGCAATATTTATTTATAGTGATCAGTCCACAGTTAGGTTTAAAATAACCACTTACCGTCTTCTTTTTCTGGGTGCCCCAATGGACCAGCCACAAGAAAATCTGACAATAGTTACAAATAATCTGTCAGATGTTCCAAAGGAAGGAAATGCAGATTTGCTAATCAGCACTTAAACACAAGAACTTTCCCTCTTTGTGAAACCTGAGCCACGTCCTACAGTTTAATGTCCACAGGAGCTTTTAGTGCTGTGCAAATGGGCTTACTGCAACTGTAGCCCCCTACAAGGGCACCTGTTAAACTACAAAGAGCACGGGCTGTGCGCCTGAAGGCTGCAACTTTAATTGCCACCTTGTTGTAAAAAAGATGAAGGGGTTCAAAATGGTCTGTACAGTTAACATTATGACATTATGTGCCATACGTCTGCACCCCCAGTTGGTCCCTTTAGATCTTTATGGCTTGAAGGAAAATCACACTCAGCCAATTACTAAAAGACTTCTGGAGGCTTTTGTTTCAGTACAGTAAAAAAAAAAAAAAAATTATATATCTCCAGTTCTACATGTGATGAAATATGATTTAAGCATTGTTTTTACAAACCAAATTTTGGAATATGCTACAGTAAGTATGTGGAGTTGTATGATATCACTAAAGAAAGATACATTACTATGAGGTTTGTCCTTACCTGGCATTAAGATGATGGCAAGCACAATGCCAGCAAACAGCAAAGACAGCTTGATTCTGGCCATTTCTAAAGCTCCTGGGGATAAAGTCCATGAAGTGAGGAAGAGAGAAAACCTTCTACAGATGACTTTCACCTGGACTAAGTGCTTGTACGCTACTGATAATAACTGCAAGGCTATTGTGATTGATGTGAAAAGTGTTCAAATAATTTTGTTTTTTACCATTAGGAATTTAAAGCATTGCTATCATCAGACACTACCGATACATGAATACAGAAGATCAACATAATTTTAGGAATAATCTGACCATAATTTGTTGTTATATGACAATAAATGTTTGGTCCAAGTACTGACCTCTGTGGTGCACCATAAACAATATCATGTACTAGAGGAACCAGTCAAGATTCCAAGATTATTCAAACATATAATTTAATTGATATTAACAAAAAAAAATATTTGAGTACTGTGAAGTATATAAGTGGATTTTATTAAAGGAGAATACAAATATTTATATCATATAAAATTCTGTGGATATCTAGGTGTCTTAATTATGCTTATTGGGTAAGGTTTTGGAAACAGTATTTTATACATCTAAAATTATATTTTCTTATCATTCATACAATATAAAAGTAATATCACTGTAAGTTCTTCAAAAGATTGTCACAACTGGATGTACCATGCAAAATTATTTTGCAAAACCAATGCTAAAATCTTTTTTTATCTCTCTTTGCAAACAGCTGTAGTGAAATTTCATTTGCAACTCGTTAAATGCTTGTACCTCATTAAAAGCTGGTTAACATGGACTGCATCCTTACCTGCTTCAGCCCAAGTGGTCTAAGCTCCTGGAAAGTGGGGGGAATGTAATCAACTCTACATCCAAGTTCTCTTCTCCCCGAAGACCTGGTGGGCAGTGGAGAGCAACATTTTAAGGAGGTCCATGATCATTAAAAATCAGAAAGGCATGGCATATAGTAGGAGCTTGCGATTGGCTCACACAAAACGGACTCAACAACCAATCCAGGTGCCGTAACCCTACCTTAGCACTGCTAAGAGTACGTAATAATAATAGAAGAAAGACAAGATTGATGAATTTGTAGTTGTTTAAACATGCCACGTGTTCTGTTACTCTTATAGTGTAGAGTTTCTGTAACTCATGATGTGGGGCTCTAATAAAGTTATGGTCAGATTTCTTATGTTTTATGTTTTATGATTATTATTATAAGCATAGTCTTTCTTCAAGGAGTGTTTGACAAGACCTCTTCTTTCACATTAATGAAAGATTAGATGATTACAAAAGTACAAGTCAACTGTTATTGTGGAAAAGGCTTGTCAGTTATGGTTATGTTGTTGGGGTTAATAATTCACATGAATTCATGCTACACTGAGTAAACAGCATGGTGATCTCTCTATAATCATGCTTTGAATTTTTTAAATACAAAATACAAAAAAAGCAATGAAAAGCAGATAAACGCTAAAAATGTGAACCATTTATTTTGTGGGTTTCACGACTTCTATGCCATAGAGGAGGCTCCTTGTTGTACTTCGTTTGGGTGTTATTTCACAACGTTGAAATATTTTGTAAAGCCAGCACATTTCATTATGATAAAATAGAGTATTGCTTGTTTTATCAGCCTGTGATGGGTTGGCACTCCGTCCAGGGTGTATCCTGCCTTGATGCCCGATGACGCCTGAGATAGGCACAGGCTCCCCATGACCCGAGGTAGTTCGGATAAGCGGTAGAAGATGAATGAATGAATGAATGAATGAATGAATGTTTTATCAGCACCCGTTGAATGTATTATCTTGGTTTCTTTCTGCAATAAAAGGAAATCAGATGGTTTTTCTTTACTCTTGGCTTGTCAAATGCTTCACTATATTGTAAGTTTGAGCTGAAGAAAGACTTTCATTGATTTTTAGAGGTAGTTCATTTTAAATCTAATAACAGCCTGCCAAACAATGTACCTTAGGAATACTTCATGGGACAAGAGGTTAAATATTAAAATATGACGCTGTAAATCTAGGAGATGCTTGTGTAAAGCAATAGTAACTCATTTTTTATCTTGTGGGAGGAAACTTTACATAGTATTTTGCTGAAGACCCATTCATCATCTGTCATCATCTGTCATTTCCTGCCAGTTGTATCAGCTGCGCTGCTATTCCTTATATATAATTAAGTACAGAAATATGTGGAAAACAGGTGTTTTGTCCAGAATACAAACCTGCAATCCAGCCTGCAGGCAGTCAAGTACAGATAGATAATATAGGCTGATCATTTTAACATAGCTCATGAAATGAAATGCCAAAGATTCTCAGAGCTGTGAAACATCTGGAACAGAAGACTTGAAGACTAACTGCAAACTAAAACATTTCTGCATCATTAATCTCTTGACTTGAACGTGTCATTTAATTCATTTAAAGAAATACTGACACCATGAAATGCCATGTTATACTGTATATTTTTTTCATAGATTAAAAAACTATGCGGCACTTTGTATAGATGCTGTAATATTTACTGTATACTGTAGACATAACTATATCTATGAAAAAATACATACATATATACCCATAAATCTAAACAAATTACAGTATATGATAAGTGGTGTGACTGTTCTTTAATAATCTTCTAATCTTCGAGAATTATTTAAGCTAGACAGACCAACATAATCAGTCATCAAAGATTTCTGTAAAAGGCCACTGAACACTTGAAATGATATATTCTTGTGTAAAGTCAGAGACAGGAGCAGCAGGTCAGAAAGGTCCCAGTAAAAAAAAAAGGCTTCTGTGGGCTTCCTCACAATATATTTATGGCATGCCTGTTTTTTATTGGCGTCCCCTTAAAAATCCATACCAGTGACACTGAAACAGTCTACAGTACTTCGGTATAACTTGACTTATTGTTATTTAGTCTTAGCGATCATTATTTCTTCCTTGCTGATTAGTTTATCTCTCAATGACAAAAATGAAAGGAATTAAAAAGAAAAGGAATGAAATTAAAAACCCAAAAGAATGAAAAATCAAGAGAAACTATGCAGAGGGAATTGAAATACTGTATGTGAACAGGACATGGAGAAAAATAGAAGAATCAAAACTTGCATTCATGGACACAACTTACTGAAGCGGGGGCACGGTGGCTTAGTGGTTAGCACGTTCGCCTCACACCTCCAGGGTTCGGGGTTCGATTCCCGCCTCCGCCTTGTGTGTGTGGAGTTTGCATGTTCTCCCCGTGCCTCGGGGGTTTCCTCTGGGTACTCCGGTTTCCTCCCACGGTCCAAAGACATGCATGGTAGGTTGATTGGCATCTTTGGAAAATTGTCCTTAGTGTGTGATTGCGTGAGTGAATGAGAGTGTGTGTGTGTGCCCTGCGATGGGTTGGCACTCCGTCCAGGGTGTATCCTGCCTTGATGCCCGATGACGCCTGAGATAGGCACAGGCTCCCCGTGACCCAGGGTCGCTCGGATATGCAGTAGAAAATGAGTAAGTGAGTGAGAATTTACTGCAAGCAGATGATTTAGTCCATAATGTTTGGGGTCCAGTTGCAAAATTACAACCAACAAACCCAGTGGATGCCAGGAGTAAAAACAAGCCACTTGAATGCTGTAGTATTCAATGAATTATGCTTATAATATGGAAGAAGAAAAGTCTAGGATGCTTGCAGCTCCAACTGAATACGGTGTTAATGTTATCACTATAAGATCTGGTTGGATGATTTCTGCAGGTATTCACACCACTGGTGATTTTTTTGGTGGAGTGGTGGTAGCTCAAGTGGTTAAGATTCTGGGTTGTTGATTAGAAGGTTGGAGTTCAAGCCCCAGCAATGCTAATCTGCCACTGTTGTGCCCTTAAGCAAAACTCTTAACCCTTTTTGTTGCAGGGGTGCTGCATCATTGCTGACCCTGCAATTCGACGCTAACTTCTAAAGCTGGGATATGTGAAGAAAGATTTTCACTGTGCATGACGTGTATGTGACAAAATTTTTTTTTCCTCTTTAAGACTAAATGGAAACTTTAAGACTAAAACGAAACCTTAAATTCTTTTCAAATGAAGCAATTAAATACTTCAATATTAAACATAAAAATGCATCTGTGGGTGAAATTCAATATTTTAGCCAATCAAATAAAATAACAATTAAAAATAAAAAAGATCACATAATCTATATCTTAACCTCATTGCATTTCTCCTGGTAAAAGATCACATACAGATCAATAAAATGCAACTAATGACCAATAAAGCACTAAATGGTCTTGTACTATAATATGTAGGCAAGATTTTGGTCTATTATGATCCTTCATGCCTGCATCGATCAAAAGGTGTGCGCTGTTTATTAGAACCTAGCATAATGAAGACTACAGCAGGAGGCAGACCTCTTTCCTTCAAAGGCTCCCAGTTATGGAAAAGCCTACCAATTAGTGTTCAGGGCTCAGGCACAGTCTCACGCTTTAAGTCTAAAGATTGAAAATCTATTTGTTAAAAAGATTTTTTCATTGATAAATTCAGTAATTCAGACGCTTTATATCCCAGGGTGTCTGCGGTAACTTATTGCTCTCTTTGTATTCCTTTTAGCTCTCATAACTAGTCTTGATGGAGTCCCAATTTACACTCTAATCACAATGTGGAACCACTGGAGGACAAGATCATACCTAACACAATTCTCTCTCTGTGGATGAAAATCTCAAGAGATCAGCAGTTTCTGAAATACTCAAACCAGCCTGTCAACAATCATTTCCTGGCCACTGAGATCACGGTTCGATATGAACATTAATTAATGCTTTTGACCAGCATCTGTATGAATTTATGCCTTGTAATGCTGCCATGTGATTGGCTGATTGGATAACTGCATAAAGGTATAGGTGTGTGAGTATTTGTATTAAAGTCTCCAGTGAAAGTAAGTGAAATAACATGAACAGGAAAATGCATTGTTTTTACAAGTATAAAGTGTGATTCTTGGTGATAGATTACTTTATGAACTCATATAATATGACCTTTCATCATTTCTCGGAATTATCTTTCATTAGAATCTGTTTGAATAACTGTTTGATAAAGTCTTTAATTTATATATACATATGGGTGTGATGGTCAGGTGTCCAAAACATTTGGCCACATATTGTATCTTGAATATGTGCAAATATAATAATATTCTATTAAATTAGAATAATAGAATAATAGAATAATAGAATCTATTAGAATAATAGAATATTCTATAACTTGTTTTAAACATAAGCTTTTTATTTGTATTGAATTGGCAGATATTTTTTTGTTTGTTGTAATTTCATAATGAAAAATACTAGATAATATTCAAAGTACAGTATTTTCACTTGCTAAAATTGTATTTCGCAGCAGTGAGACTTTTCCGAGAAGAATTCTCTGAAGAACCATTGACTCTAAAAAAACCTATGAGGAATCGTGTAAAATTTCACAGTTATTCCAAACAACTTATTCCAGAATAAAGAAGCAGTAACGGTTGGTTTATTCATATTTGTGTCTCTCTTTTTACACACTAACGCCAGAAATCCGGATTCTCGTGCTGAGCAGATCTGTGTGGCATATGGTGTGTTGCTACTGTGGTTTTGGCCTTAGGCTAGTTACTGCACTACATTGCAACATTCACTTAGCAAAGAGATGTGATGGTTGCGGGCGCAGTAAAAGCAACTCCTGCTGTGTCTGATGCAACAGTTTTACTTTAGAGATTCAGCAATGGCAGCAGGTTTTCCTCATAATTGATTCAGTGTGTTGTTTGGCTCCTGACACTCACTAATGTGCCTCACAGCGTAAAAGTGTTAAAAGTATTCTACCGAATATCCTAAACATCTTGAGTGATTTCACTTAAAATACACAGCTTCTATAATCATGACATTAAGATAATATATTGATATCTTAAGTAAATGATGATGCTTAACATCATAAACTCTCAGAAAAGGTTTGAAACTGTACTGTTGCTGGATTGGTACCATAAAGGTGACGTGTTTTGTACATTTAGTATGTAGGCAGATAGATCTTGTTAATCCCAGAAATTCACTCATTAACTGACATCAACTGTAATCTGAAAATTATAGTGTGCAAGGAAGAGTATTTAAAATAATCCAAAAATTAAGCACATGCATATTCAATAATGATACAATATAGTATTGGATATACAGTAAGTATAAACTACTATACAGGGTTCTGAGTAAATGTGAAGAGCAACAGTGTAAAGATTGGAGTATTAATTGTTGTTCATAGCTAACATTTATCTATTATCAGGAAAATGTTCAAAATGGACACATAATTGGACTCGATTCACTTGGACACCTCAGCAACAACAAAACCATGTTATTACTGTAAGTGTTTACATTTTAAAGTACACAGAAGTTTCTAATAGGACACTTAATTCAGTTTATTTAACAAAAGTCAGAGCTGCACTGGTTATGAGCACATGATTCTGTCTACAAGTCATTGAACTCGAAGCTCATTCATCAGAAACCGCTTTATAGGAACCAAGGACAGTCCCATGAATGCTGAGAACAAGGTGGGAGTGTATGGATAGGAAACCAGTACACCACACTTACTGAAAGCATGAAGGCATGGGGAGGAATATTAAAATATTAAGTTGGATACAACATACTAATTCATTTGTATGCAGTAGCTTGTACTGCCCCCTGCTGCCTAAGAACAGAACAGCAATTTAGGAAAACATCTGCTTATAGCATTAGGTTAAAAATTGATGACTTAGCTGATAACAGAGCACATTGTGCCAGAACACAGGAAAGACACAGCTAACTTTAAATCTTTATATTTTAATCCCATTCTTGTAAGATCATTTACATACAGCTATATTTCATGTTCTTTCATTCTGACACACAATTCACACAGGCATAATATGTATGTGAAGTAATCTATCAGGCGAGAAGAAAGAAAGAAAGAAATAGTACATTCAGTTGCATTTGGAATTACACTGACACTGAAACAAATGATTTTTTTGAATGATGATCATATTAATCACAATAGAAAAGTAGATATTGAGTAACTGTTACTGGAATAATATAGGCTGCTTACATTATTTCATTATACAGTTCATAGTACATTTAGAAAGTCATTTTAGATAGACGTAACGAACTTCATTGAGTAATGATTAAACCCTCAGTGGCATTGTGTTGTTTTCCTGTTGTTTCTTTAATCCGTCTCTACTTTCCTTCGACCTCAGAACAGTCACCGATTGGCTGATTAGAAAACTTCATGACTATATAGAGGTGTTCCTAATAAAGTGGACAGTGCATATATATGTGTGTGTGTGTGTGTGTGTATGCACTCCAAACAGTTTCAGTTACTTAAAACTTTTATGCTCAGTGTCAGTGTGCTCTAAGTAAGGTGCAAATACAAATAAAAAGATTTTTCATGCAAACTCTTGTACTGAGACATCCAGGTTCAAAACGAGGATTAAATAAAAAAAAATACAACACCTAAAAACATAATAGGCAACATAACATTTATCTGCTTGAGTTACAGATAAAAAGATTTTTTTTTTTGGATATGATGTAGTTATTCATGTGGAAACCATCATGACGTGGCTTATTTTGTTAGAGGCCTTGTCTCTTTGGCCTTTGAGCTGCGTATTTTATCAGGAAAGAAGGCGCTGAGAGGAGAGGATCTGCACATCCCTCATTGACTACTATAGTAGGTAGCAACATAATGAGACTCTCTCTCTCTCTCTCTAATAACGAACTACATTCTGTTAAATTGGCATCCCAAGTAAAAAGGAAGTCTGAAAGTGATGTCATTGTGAATTTGGGGGGGGATCTGGTAAAACTGATTGTCCCAAAATAGTTTAAATAGTTTTTTAAGCTACTTTGTTTAGATATTTGTTTGGATTGATTTGGTGTCTATAACCAATATAAACACTGAATATAACCAATAGAATTCAACCCGATAGAAATATAACCAATAAAGAAAATTCACAAACAAATGTTTTAGATCACAAATCCATACCAACAAATGACAAAGGTTTCTTTTTAAATAAAGATCAAGCCTGAAAATCAAATCAAATTTCTTTTAAAATGGGGACCAGGCTTGGAATTTCTTTTAAAAGGGGGCCCATGTAAATACATGAAGAATATATATAAAAAAAAAAGCAGAAACTGCAAGTATCAAAACCTCACAGAGCAGTGTACAAGAAGCATCCTTCCTCTATGTATTTGGAATTTACTGCAAGGTGATTTAATTGAAAAATTGTAACGTTAAAATATAAAATAAAATGGAATACCGTCATTAATCTGGACCTTCCCCAGTCTCTAGGACTGTTTTATGCTCATGCTTCTGAACCATTACAAAGATGTTGTATGTTGTCATTACTGGTGCCCAAGCAGTTTGGAGAAAAATCCGGCATTTTTAGTATGTTTGGACTGAAGTTCACCCCTCGCTTTCTCCAAGCCCAGCTCACCCTCCAGATGTTCAAGCTCGGACTGGTCCAGCAACTCAAAGTCCTCAGCCTCACTGTCTGTGTTGTCAGCAATCGCTGACTCCAGCCTTTCTTGTATGGCAGAAGTGACTGCAGCTGTGATGGTGTTCTCGGCCATCTTTTGTAGAAGTCCAAAAGCTTGAGTCGCTGCAGCGTCATCCACTCCACCTGTCCCTTGAGCATCTCTGTGCTGGGGGACATACGTGATGGGCAAGCCGATGCTCAGGTCATCATCATCCCCGTTTGTCCCTGTGCCGTTATCCACGGAGGGAAATTCAGTGAGGCCGCTTGAGAACACTTCCTCTTCGCTGCGATGATCTAGATCTAAATCAGAGAAAAGTTTCATTTACAACTATTTTATCGCTTTATTCAGGTACTAGTTTTGCCCTATAAGTCTTACCCTGCATTCACACATCACTATAGGATAATGTTGCTAGTGGATTTTCTTTTGTTTAATTCAAAACCACCCATTTGACCATAAATATGATGTCCTTCCACTAAAAATCCATGTATTTCCACTAGAAGTTTGGTTAGTTTCACTGGCTAGGAACATATATTTCTGGATCCAAAAACATGCATGTTTATACGTGTTGGAAAAAACAAGTGTCCAAATATCCACTGATTACCACATTGCCTTGCATTCTTCTTGCAGTTAAAATATGCTTAACCTTTTTACGTTGGTCCACTAGTCAGAATTAACATTAATTCTGCGTTTAACGCTAAAAAAATCTCTTATTTATACTAATAAAATAATCACTGACGGTTAAAAGGTAACGATTGTCATCATTCAGTCAGCTGCTTATCCACACTTTTGTAAGCAAGGTGTTTCCGTTTATCTGCAACAGCACAGAAAACATAGAACTCCATATAGGAAACTAACAGGACAGACAAGCTCACCCTCGGAGTTCTCTGTCTGAGGTGTGTGTCCCTCTGATAAGTTAAAGGTGCCGTTATCAGTCCACGTTACTTCAGAGGCTTCTGTGTCTGATACAGACAGCTCCCTGCACACCGTGGAATCCAGCTATAACAAACCATCTGCATCAGTTCCCCTCTCGATTCACATTCAAAAGGCTGCCAAAAGGAAAGTAAATAAAAGTTCACCCACCTTAGGGAACATTGAGGACAGATCAGCTTCAATGCTTTCTTTCTCAGCCTCTGCTTGGAGCAATCGCTTTTCTGTGTTAGAGAAAAACAAATAACTGCAATTATCATTTGCAGCCAGCAGTTCCTATGAATGAAAATAAATCTCTTGTGCTTGTATATATGTACTGGTTAATCAGATAGAACAAACTTGATTACCGTGATTCTCTTTAATCTTTTGCAGGAAGTGCCCCACTCCAAAGTTCAGTTTCTGCAGAACTGGTTCCAGCCACAAACCTAATTCATGTGTTGACACTAGAGGCCACAGGAAAATGCCTAGCACTGAGGCAAACAGATAAACAGAACAATAACACACATCACAGTCTGCAGGAACAGAAGAAACTGGAGAAACCTTTCCAACGTCAGTCATGTATTGCCTGTAAATCTGCTATTCAAATATACTGCTCATCTTTATCACTAGCAGTTCTTTTCATGAGGATCAACAACAAACCATCTATACTCCAACAATTAGTGAGTAACTCAGATGCACTTACCTATAATATATGAAATAACAACTCCTGGAATGTAATTGCCCAGTATGGCTAGGCAAAAGCACAAACTACATACCAGAAGACAAAACTGCAACAAGAAACAAAGGCAGGATGTTAATATTATATTTCTGCTGCATAACATAAACATATTCAATTCAATTCAATTCAAATTTATTTGTATGGCGCTTTTTACAATTGACATTGTCTCAAAGCATCTTTACAGAACATAAACATAGAACAAAAGGTTAATATAAAGAATAATATAAGGATTAATAGAATACAAAATTCAAGATTAAAGATTATAAGATATATTTAATGTGTATGTATTTATCCCCTATGAACAAGTCTGAGGTGACTCAGGCAGCAGTGACAAGGAAATACTCCCTTAGACGGAAAAGGAAGAAACCTTGAGAGAAACCAGACTCAAAGGGGAACCTCATCCTCATATGGGTGACACTGGAGGGTGTGATTATAAATACATTCATACAGTCTAACAAATGACACAAAAGTCTAACATATCCATCGTTCAATATTAGCTATGCCGTCACCTTGCCCGGATTCTGCTGTTTGAAAGACGACATCTCCTTAAGGAACAGCTTGATACTTATCCAGCAGTCTGTAAGCTGAGCTTCTGCCCCAGACCTGCCCTCCTGACTGGAATCCACAAGCTCCCAACTGTAGTCAGAAAACCAAAGTGTTGCTTAATAGTCTCATCACATCGAAAAAAACAGAGCAAATAGCATTAATGTTAAACCTGATCCTTAGGTAGTACAGGTCATTAGTGGCATGCTAATTCACAACTTACACCAGTATAACTGAATTCATGACTTACTTATTGTCAGAAGTTGCTATTATAGATATAGTTTGAGGCCTTTTTTAAAATAAGCATCTTAGATCTTAATACTTTCTTCTTTTTTTCCCCTTGTTACTTGTTACAGTACTTTGTAGATTGTAGTTCAACTACTGTCACAGAAGCTCCTCATTAACTGGATTCATGGAATTCCTTCCTTGCTAATACTGATTATTAACATGTCTTTGAAACATGTTTTTCACATGTAACATTAAGCCATGATGCATGTCTTTTGCTGAAAGATTTAGGGTTTAGCATACAAAATGTACCTTGAACATAAAACCCTTTCCAGAAATTGTGTAGTTTTCTTACTACCACTGAACTACTAAATAAATAAATACTGGGATCAACAAATGAACTGAAAACTTTTAGAGTGAATAAATACTGTGTGTGTGTGTGTGTGTGTGTGTGTGTGTGTGTGTGTGTGTGTGTGTGTGTGTGTGTGTGTGTGTGGAAAGTATATAGCAATATATGACAATCCACCATCAGCTGGTTTCACCTCCTAAGAGCTATATGTCTGGCTAGTATTAGCATGGTGGCGTATTTTTGTGATAACAGATCAAATACAAATGTTTTCAGCAAAACTGGATGTTTCAGACAAATGTCCTTCATCAGCTGAGCATGGAAACTCCTTCTCAATTTGTGGGAGGTGAAACTAATATGTGGGGTTTCCACATATATGAGTGTGATGCTCTGTGATTAAGGTTATGAGTTCAAATCCCAGGACCGCCAAGATGCCACTGCTTGGCCTCTGAGTAGGGGCCTTATCCCTAAACTGCTCAGTAGTATAACTGAAGTGTAAGTAAGTTATCACTCTGGATAAGGGCAAATGGCATAAATGTAAATGCTTTATAAAATGCATAATATTCCAGTAGAAGGACTAACATGGAATGGGATGTTCAAAAAGTATTTGATTTAAAGTATTTTGGAAATAATTTTGCTGGGTATAGAACTAAAAAATCACTACTGAGGATGATTTCTAATTCAGTAGGGTCCAAGACACCTAGAGAAGTTTTGGGAATACATTTTAAATCACAAGTTTAAGAGCAAAGTTTATGTTCTGTTGTTAGGGGCCTGAATCAAAACAGTGTGCATAAATGCCTTCGTATTTAACACACAATATTCAGTTAAACACATTTTCAAGCCAACAGAACATAGCACGGATGGCTACAGATAACTATGATGGGTAAGTGTTCTTCTTCGCAGTGCCTATTTAATCTCATATATGTAGTCTATCATGTCTTTAAATATCAATGAAGGTGGACTGCTAACTAATTGAACAGGCTTAGCTTGCTAGTTAGCTAAAATGTAAGTTTGCTGTAACAAGCCTATATAGTTCACTGAAAAATTTCGAAACTGAGCCAATTAAACTAAAACAAAAAACAGTCATTTTGCAAGGTGAAAAGCAAGAAAGAAAACAATTGCATAATACAACTTTTGTACACAGAAACTACTCAAATATTCATAATGGATGTGTAATGTAGTGATACATAGAAATGTATTGAAAGGGGCTTAGCCATGCTAAGCCATGAAAGCATTAACATTTAAAATATAACTGTAACCCTTTTGGACTACCAGAGCCTATGATTACTCTTCTAATACATACCTTTCCCTATTAGTTTCAATGCAGTTGCTGATTACTAGTAACTATGTTTTCCAATCATTTGAATAACAAGGTATTATGACACTAAGACGAAGCACAAAAGAAGTTAAAAATTAAAATTGAAATAAAATGTCCTAAAGGAAACCTAAAGGAAAGGGCCTAAATGTCCTAAAGGGAAAAAAAAGCATATAACATATTGTCATAATAACAGGTATCCAAACAGCAAACAACACCCTTCATAACTAATGTGATAATGGTCATACTAGAGATACTAATCCAAGCAAATGTGCATTCTCACAATTAGAAGAAAACCTGGATACTTGGTGTTATGAGACACTTCCACGAAATGTAACCCACATGTCTCTCATCGTGTCCCAGACCAAAACACCAAATGGACGCAATTTTCTGTGAAATTGATCACATGCAGTCAAACGGCAGGTGTGACTATGAAGCAATGTGGCTCACATTAGCATTTCACCATCTACAGGCAGGCTTGCACAGCGCTACATAAGCTCTGGTGCCAGAAAAGATGGCTTGCCCAATACAGGCCAAGCTTCAATGACGTGTGATTCCTACATGATCCAAAGCAGCTTGTAAAAGTGTTAGTGGGAGTCATGTTTCGTTACAAGGAAACGGCAGTTCGAGAAAGCCGCCTCGTCTCTGCTGCCACGTGCTGATTTGTAATCAACACACTGCAAAATATATTTCATACAAACATCTTTAACTATAATAAGTTTGAATCAACTTGCTTAAATCTGACAACTGTTGACAGAAGTGACTATATACAAGCAGCTGTCTCCTATACTAATCTTTACGTCAACATTGAAAGCAACACGTCTGAGAATCTAACAAGCCTAGTGACAGGAGGTAAAAATAGCATGAACGCAACAGCTGACAAATGTGAAGAATGGCACTGAAAACACTGAAACGCTTGAATAACCTTTGCCTATCTCGCAGACCACAGAGCACACTGTTTTCTGTCATCACAATAGATAGGTTAACTAGTACAACGCAAATAGATGATGCTTCCACCACACAAACAAAAGCTAATGCTAGAAGTTTCCGCTAACGATTCAAGGGAATCAAGCAAGTAATTGTAACTAAACTAATCGCCTACCCCATTGTATGACTGGTACGTCATGGAGAGAGCATGGTCTCTTGTTGATCTGGTGAAGCATTCTAAAAAATTGCTGGATGTAATGAAGTACAGATATTTTAATATGTTATCATTTCTATATAAAGTGTCATTTTACAAAAAAAAAAAAAAAACATTTTAGCCCCTACGGTATTATAGAAACAATTAAATATTAGAAAGCCTGTACTTCATTACCAACAAGTATTAACAAGGATATGTTGTCCTTCGTTAAATTACAGCACATTTTAATATTTGCTATTAGAATTAGATTATGTGGAACATCCACCCAACAAGTCTTTGTGAATAACTTACAATAGAAATGATTACATATTATTCAATGACAATACAAGTTAATTTGTACCCATTTTTCTCATAAACTGATAGATAGCCATTTTACCTTAACCCTGATCCAAGATTTTCCTCCATCATCTCTCAGACTATGACCAAGACGTTGTGCAGAAGTTGTGTTCTGAGCTCTGAGTATGAAAACAGTCTAGGTTCAATGTTTAGGGCTCTGTGACATGCTATGGTACTTTTCATGCCATCCCAAGCCACAGCTACCACTGTTTATGTGGAGCAATACCCCAGCTTTACTATTTCTACCAGGCTGGTCTAAAAATAGCACAGCCCATCAGACGGAGGAAGACGTGCTGCTTATCGTGTGACACACACGCGACACACATGCCTAACATAGACCCCATATACAACTTGTGAGAAAAATGTATCAAATTTTGCTTTTCTGTATGTTGTACCACACATGACCTGCCTTATGTATGTACGGTGTGTGGTGTCGCTCATGTGTGTCACATATTATATTTAGTGTATTATACCATTCTTAGAAATTACACAAGAGCTATTTTAGTTGCCATTTTAAAGGGATACATAGTTACTACAATAGCTCATGAGAATAAATGGTCTTTTTATATGTTCCATTTACAAAAAAATCTAAATCGAGTCATGCCGTGGCACACACCGCGTTCATCATTATTTTAAGCTACGTGACACAAGCTGACCGTATGAGTCTGACAACTGCAGTGATCATGAGCAAGCAGTTAGTAGATATTTCACACTACTCACTTAGCCTTCCACAAATCAAGAACTACATTATACTGCCACACCCTTTACTGATTTAGTACTCTTGCTTCTGATTGGTGGAATTGGTGAGAAGTTAGAGTCGGGTTAGTAACCAAGTGCAAGCAGTTCTTGGAGTAAAGAAATAGTAGTGTCATCCGAGCCATCACACATGCCGCATGCTGACAGACAAATACAGGTCTCTAATTTCACAACACTTCTGCTTCTAGAACAAACATTCTACAAAATCATTAGTACTGAATAAGTGTTTTGAAGAAGGAAATGCTCCCAGGCTGCTTATATTCTAATGCACTGCTTTTCAAAACCGTTTAACTATAAAATTCCACATTCTACAGACTGACTATTTATTCATTTACTGGACACATTAGGTCAAGTTGATGTTATTTATAGGCTTTTTTATTTATTTGGAAGTGTAGATTAACTCAGTTCTTGTGAACAGTATAATTAGATACCGACTATAAAAACTTAATAATAAATATAATAACTTTGAAACTTGCAGGTTGTAATATGTACAACAGCACGTAGGTCCACTTTGCATGTTTTCCCTGTGTAGGTCAAGGAATGCCTGACATGAAGCTTGACTATGCTCCACTTCTCTGGTGGCCAATCAACATGCTGTCGAGGAGGAGCTGCAAAATTAAAGTTCAGCCAGAAGTGCTTGGGAAGAGAGGCCTCCAGTCATGCTTTTGGTTACACACACTTTTAGCCATTGTTTAGCATGAGTACCACACTCTAACACTTAGACCCACACCCTCAATCACACGCACACACGTCTTTTGTATTTTGGGGGTCTGGACAAGGAAGTTGGGGCGTGCCTACACACTACAAACTTCTCACTATGCAGTAACATCCTTTATCTAAACACCCTAGGTAAGATGTAGGCACCAATGGCTGTTAATGGAAATAGGAGTTTAGACTTTTTTGTGTTCCTTTTGATTTCAGTTAGAAAATTAATGTTTCACTTTAAGGAAACTTGTTTTTGGTTTTTGGTTGTTGTTGTTCAAGACTGTTTAATGTTTTAGGCATTGTGTCACACATTCTTTTCTGTTGACCAGCCATATGCCAATAAAAAAGGGCTCTGTATATACATTAAATGTATTGAGACACATTCCTCTGGTGTGTGTGAAATTCTTTTGATTGCTGGTTGTCTGCTCTCATAAACTGTTGGACAGTAAAATGTTACAGGCCCATTTAACCCTAGACCTTAGCCAGGGTATATAATTGTTGTTATGTCTACCACTGTATCTAATTTAAAAAATGATAGACCCCTGGGTTGTGCTTCAGGGAGCCCACTTTAAGATCCACAGTTGTAATAAATAACCAGGTTAAAAGAATCAGGTTAAAATGGAAAACAGTGTAAATTCCATTTTATTGCTAGAAATGGATGCCATATTTAAAAGTAGTGACACTAAACCTTACAAAACCTTGTGTGAAAATAAATAAAATAATAAAATGGTCCAAAAAGACTCAACTCTCCTATGTGTCAGTTATTTATAGATGGTTAACAGACTCAGAATCTGTGTATACAAATCCACCTACCCCACCAATCCCAACCCCAAACAAGAAAGAACTCTACTAACTGAGACTGCGATGGGGTAGCAGAGGTTTCAGGTTTGTTTACCATTACACAACTTTGGCCAACAGAGGGGGCTGTTTGTTATAGAAGTGTTATTATCTTCTCACACTGATTTGAATGGAAGCCTTTAATATCACCATGTATACATTACAGCACAGTGTACTTCTTTCTTCTCATATCCCAACTTTGGAGGTTGGGGTCAGAGCACAAGGGCAGCTATAATACAGCGCCCCTGTAGCAATGAGGGGTAAGGGCCTTGCTCTAGGGCCCAACAGTGGCAGCTTGAACCCAGCCTACCGTTCAACAACCCAGAGCCTTAAACACTTGAGCCACCACTGCCTTCTTTTTTTCCTTATGCTTACTTACAGCCCACTTATTGTGTTTTATAGTAATTTTGAATCAAATATATTAACCATTTCAAACGAATCAGACAATTTATCATGGACTAAGTCTATTCATAAACAGTTCTAGGTTTTAATTTTTCAGGGCCTAAATAACGATTGCTCTGTCCTCACCAATGTAACCAATAACTTCAGATGATACCAAAAATACACAAATTTCCATATGTATTCATTTTCCCCTAAAACGTAAAGCAATTTTCAGAAACCAGGTGGGAAAGAAAATAACTCGATTAAATCAGTAAGAATGTAGAACAACTTTGTCTCAGTTCATTGATTTTTGATACCATTCATTTATGCACAGCCTGACGATAATCTTGCCACAGCATCAATCACAGCATCCTGTTGCTTGACTTATTTTTGACCCAGCTAAACAGATAGCCTCATGTTTGTCTCAAGAATATGCTGGTATAAAAAGCATTCATTTTAATGTTGATTTGCCAAACAAGCCCAAATCATCTTCCATCTGCTACCATGCTTGAGTGTTGGTTTGAGGTGTTTTGTGATTAGTTTTCACCAAACATGGTGCTGTGCATGATGTCCAAGCATCTCCATCTTTTGATCTCATCAATTCAAAATCTATTATTTAAGAACATTTCTGGTTTGTTCGGGTGCAGTTTTGGTCATTTAAGTCATGCTTCTGTATTCTTTTTGGAGAGGCCTGTAGATCACATGATGTAGCTCTTGGGGTTTTCTCTGAGCATTAAACAGTGTGACATTGGACTGAATCTGTTGGGACACCCACTCATGAAAAGATTGGCAGCTATGTTGATCGTTTGTAAGAAATCCTTCATATTGTAGAATGGGGAATTGTTTAGTGGTGGCCTTATAACCCTTCCTGGATTGATGAGTAACAACATTTGCTTCTTCTAAAGACACACCTGACTGCTCCAGGACACCAAACTGCCCAAAGTTCTATGTTTATAGAGGCAATAAAATGCAATTCTGTTCATTTTATTGGTAACAGCTGGTTGATGTTTACTATGTAAGAGCCTGGAAATAGGAAAGATGTTGTTTTAGTGATGTTTTAGATTGGGGGGTGGGGGGGAGGGGGGTGGTGGATAAATGCAAATTAACATCTGCTGTGTCTTTCGGTCACTGTCATTGTTATTTAGGCCTTGATCACTTCATATACATATACACACACACACACACACACACACACACACACACACACACACACACACACACAATATATATATATATATATATATATATATATATATTTTCCCATGACTATATAAGGACTGGTCCATTTACCTTGTTTTTCTTACTTTCAAATTAACATTTAATATAGATCATTTTGGCCAAAAAGAATACAAAACAGTAATATGTGTGTGTCATGAATATTTTATCCAGAAATTACAGACATAATATGTGGATGCTTTAAGAGTTGTTACAATGGTAACCTACTCTATCGAAACTCTTGCTTTGAACATGCAAGCAACCTGTTGGACGTGATAAGAAAGTAGGTAGAGAGTTTGGGAGAACAGAAACCAACTATTAGGAGTGACAACAGTTAGAGCCTGACTGAGATCAACAGTGGTGTGTAAATACAGCACGAAGGCTGAAGCAACATAGCAGCTGTGGAGAAGGCTCAGCTTTAAAAAGGCTACCCCCCATAAACACTATACTGAGAATTACTGCGCTGGCATCACCCCAACTGCAGTACAACGGTAACACTGGACCTGCTTTTATCGTAAGTCTATAAAAAAATAACAGGGCAAGAGTTGCCACTGTGAAGGTCCAGGCAACAGGATCATACATAATGGCGAACTGAAGGCTGGCCATTAGCAGCATTGGATAAATTCAAGTCCCTTCTTAATCAAATATCCTAATTAATATATGTGTCATTTTAAACCCATGAGTATGGAGACTGATTACAGAGAAATTTGAATAGCATAGTTGTTTGTTCACGCATGCTTGTATCAGTATGAGAGGTCAGTTATAGTTGATAAAAAGGATGTGATAAATTACTGTGTAAAAGTATACACACCCAAGATTTTTATATGAATTCTGTAAGAACTTTCTAACTATTTGGTAGGAAATTAGCAGCAAATAAAAATATAGGGTATGATTTAAAAACGAGAGAGAGAGAGAGAGAGAGAGAGAGAGAGAGAGAGGAAGGAGGAAGGAGAGGAAGGCCTTTCCTTTAGGTCTTTCATGTTCCCCATGTCCAGTGTGGATTTAAATCCAGATAAAAGGTATGAATATTTGTAGAAGAAAACTATCTATAAATATAGAGCCACTGCATCACACCTACAATTTTATCTTGTATATTTTGTGTATTGGTAAAGGAAGTGACAATAATTAAAAAAATACTTATAAAATGTTTATATAAAAAATTTCAACGTGTATATCTTCAGCTCTTCATTTTATTATTTCTAATTTCTATTCCTAATTATTTCTTTATTTGCTTTATTTGAAATTTCAAAGGATGTAAAAAAAAAAAAAAAAAGTGATTCGTGTGTCTGTTTATTATATCTTCAAAAGGTACATATGCAGATATCAGGATATGCAGAAACCTGTGTTTTGGGTTGTGTGTTGCAAGGATCTTGCTGGAATTAAACCCAGAACACACAACCCAGTAACATAGGTAGGTTCACATGACTGACTTTATGGCTTGCTGTATTCAGTAATACTAATAAGCGCCATCTGCTGGTTAGTCATCTAGTTGCATAAAAAGACAAGAAAAACTGGAACGTTAACATACTGGAAATGAAAACAGCAATGTATGTGGCTTAAAGGTTAACATACCTGCCTGTCATACTTCTCCATAAACTGGATCCTAATAGAAAAACGATGAACAAATGTTAGGTAAAATCTGTCAATACCATGTTATCAGTATGTGCACAATTATTATCATGGCACAGTGCTTGCATTCAACCCATAATAAACTAAGGATCTATTGATCGGGTGACCTTTCCATCACTTTTAACCGCCATCATGGGTGGATCATAGCTCAGTCAATTAACTTTGATAATTGCATTAATTACACCGATGTATCTTACTTATAGCATATTGGTCAGGTAATACTGCTGCCCATGTCTTATGTAGTGACATGTATGCATGCTATTAGATGTAGTTATTACACATTGTTACACATTATATAAGTAATCTCTATCGTGAAGTTTAAAGACTGTATTAAAAAAGTGATCCATACCTTTTGACCTGGAAAGGGCTATGTCCTTCAGCAACTGTACCAGCAGCAATAGAAGCAGACACAAGCAGAGAAGACAAACCACTCGGAATGGACTAAAGGACACAAAACTGCATAGGGGAAAAACAAACAATGGTTTGTTTGTTTTTTTCAGTTAACTCATGACGTGGATTTAATGCATTTAATGCACGTCACTGCTTTTACAATAACGTAGATACTGGGTGAAACATCTAAAGCCCTTTTGAGGTATGAAACAGTAGTTAGACTTTGTGCCTATTTGCGCTGTTCAACTCAGGACAAAGTGAATAATTTCCAGTGTTTTTAAATCCAGGCCACAGCTTACTTACATGAAGAAATGACCCTTTCAAGGTATTTGGTTAAATCCAAATGAGGAAGCACTCACAAGGCTTGTTAAATCTCTATAGCTATAAATGATGATTATTATTATTATTATTATTATTATTATTATTATTATTATTATTAAGTGGAAATATAAATGATTAATAATATAGGAAAAACCTGGCTTAATCTGATTTACACTGTACAAACAGGATGAAGAAGATGAAACAGGGACCAATCATTCAAGACAGCACTGCTTCCAACAGGAAAAATAGAAAAGATGTACTACATAATAATGTACATAAGTGCATTAACTATTCTGAACAGGTTCTGTTCCAGCCCAGTAGCATGACTTGGACAGAATAATCCACTGCAGCACTAGACAGGCCTGAGTGAAGATAACGCATAGATATATGACAAAGAGCTACAAATAAATAAATACGATAGTGGTGTTAATATATAGAGGTGTTAATATATAAGCATGCATTTGGATTTGACACGTCAGACGCACGTGAGCAGTGCGGGTTTCGCTACAACACAACATATAGACATTTAAGTCTCACGTGGGGAAAGAAAAACAGCTGCGTCACCGCTCTCACCAGAACACGACGTTTGTCGCTACAAAGGTGGCGCAAGTCTTCACCGATCTTTTATAATTCATCAGAGTTTTTCGGCAGCACGTCGGCGGTGGGGTGATTGATGAGGGCCTCCGGGTTCCCGTAGCCTCCTGATCCGCTCTCTCAGCCATAGCGCACCCTAACTGAGCTCGCGCTCCTCCCAGCGAGCGCGTGCACCCAGCGACAGCTGCTTGCGGCTTTGTTGTTGTTCTGCCCCTGACGTCATCCAGAGACTATCACGCTTGCTCTTGGGATGCCAGTCTTAGTTCTCCAGCCGGCTCTGACACTCCTACTGCATTATTCAGTCATTATTTCAGTAATGCACTCACATTCAGAATCAAGTCAAGTCAAGAAGCTTTTATTGTCATTTTAACCATATATAACTGTTACAGTACACAGTGAAATGAGACAAAGTTTCTCCAGGATCATGGTGCTACATAAAACAAACACAGAGCTAATGACTTAGTAAGTTAGTCCTAAATACATAAAGTGCATCTGTGTGACTTGCAGACAAACAAGACAGTGCAGGACAAGACAAACAAGACAAACAAGACAGTGCAGGATAAGACAAACAAGACAGTGCAGGACAAGACAAACAAGACAGACAGGACAGTGCAGGACAAGACAAACAAGACAGTGCAGGACAAGAAAAACAAGACAGTGCAGGGCAAGACAGACAAGACAGTGCAGGACAAGACAAACAAGTCAAACAAGACACAGTGCAGGACAAGACAAACAAGACAGTGCAGGACAAGACAAACAAGACAGACAGGACAGTGCAGGACAAGACAAAGACAGACAAGACAGTGCAGGACAAAAGACAGACAAGACAAAAAAATACAAGTCATTACACAAAAGACAACACACAAAAGACAATAAACAGAAACAGCACCAACCAGTGTAAATAATAAACCAGTGTAAATAGTGTTAAGACAATCTTGCATGTGCAGAAATACTGGAATGAACACTGTATGATAGCAGCAGTTACCTGAGATATTGTAAAGTATTGTGCAAAACAGCAAACGACTGAAATTTGAGATTTTGCAAAGAGCAAAAAACAGTGTGCAAAAAACAGCATGTAAACAGATTGATGGATGTATATTAGAAGTGTGTGTATTTGGTGTCGGTCTGTGCAGTCTATACAGTTGATGTGCATGTGTGTGTTGTGCTCAGTACGGTTCAGTTATTAATGAGTCTGATGGCTTGTGGAAAGAAACTGTTACACAGACTGGTCGTGAGGGCCCAAATGCTTCTGTACCTTTTTCCAGACGGCAGGAGGGTGAAGAGGGTGTGTGAGGGATGTGTGGGGTCATCCACAATGCTGTTGGCTTTGCGGATGCAGCGTGTGGTGTAAATGTCTATGATAGAGAGAAGAGAGACTCCAATGATCTTCTCGGCTGTCCTCACTATCCCCTGCAGGGTCTTGCGATCCAACATGGTGCAGTTCCCAAACCAGACTGTGATGCAGCTGCTCAGAATGCTCTTAATGGTCCCTCTGTAAAAAGTAGTGAGGATGGGGGGGAGGGAGATTTGACTTTGTAAGAAGTAGAGACACTGCTGGGCTTTCTTGGTGATAGAGCTGGTGTTGATTGACCAGGGGAAGTTCTCTGCTAGATGAACACCAAGAAATTTGGTGCTCTTGACGATCTCTACAGATGATCCGTCGATGTTCAGCGGAGAGTGGACGCTCTGTGCTCTCCGGAAGTCAACAACCATCTCTTTGGTTTTATTAACATTCAGAGACAGGTTGTTGGCTCTACACCAGGCAGTTAGCTTTTGCACCTCCTCTCTGTATTCTGACTCGTAGCTCTTGCTGATGAGACTCACTACAGTCGTGTCATTGGCAAACTTGGTAATATGGTTCGATCTGTGCATTGCTGCACAGTCATGAGTCAGCAGAGTAAACAGCAATGGACTGAGCACGCAGCCCTGAGGGGCTCCAGTGTTCAGTGTGGTGGTGCTGAAGATGCTGTTCCTGATCCGAACTGACTGAGGTCTCCCAGTCAGGAAGTCCAGGATCCAGTTGCAGAGGGAGGTGTTCAGTGCCAGGAGGCTCAGCTTCCCAATCAGGTGCTGAGGGATGATTGTATTGAATGCTGAACTAAAGTCTATGATCAGCATTCGTACTTACGTGTCTTTATTGTCCAGGTGGGTGAGGGCTAAATGAAGTACCGTGGCAATGGCATTGTCCGTGGAGTGGTTTGGATGATACGCGAACTGTAGGGGGTCCTGTGAGGGTGGTAACTGGGTCTTGATGTGCTTCATGATGACCTTCTCGAAGCACTTCATAATGATATGAAGGCTGCTGCCCTGTCCCCTGTTCTGAAGGCTGGGTCTCTAGTCTTCTGCAGTGCATGCACTTTAGCAGTCATCCAAGGCTTCTTAATGTTACCTTATACACATTAACACAGTATGTAATGTATGTACTGCACAGTGTAATGCAGTAAACTTTAATTTTAATTTCTATCCTGATCTCATTTATTGTAAAAGCAACTGTACATTTCCTATCTGTACATTCCTATTTGTAAAAGAAACTGACAGGCTGCATTTACATTGTGTATATATATAAACCACATCTTCAGATAGATGTTGCACCTTCCTAAAGAGAATTGAAGTGTTCTGATGCTGAGACAGATCCTCAGAGATGTGGACACCCAGGAACTTAAAGCTTGAGACACGCTCTACTTCAGTCCCGTCGATAGGGGAGTGTCTGCTGCTTTTAGATTTCTGGAAGTCCACAATAAGCTCTTGCGTCTTTGTGGCATTGAGGGTGAGGTTATTAGAGGAATGCCATGCTAACAGCTTTGGATCTCCTCCCTGCAGGCTGATTCATTGTTGTTGCTGATCTGACCAGCCACTGGAGTATCACTGCATACTTGATAATGATTTTGGAATTATGCAGATGAACACAGTCATGGGTGAACAGGGAGTAGAGCAGTGGGCTCAGCACACAGCCTTGTGGGACACCGGTATTCAAGATGAGGGTTGAGGACATGTGATTATCAAACCTTACAGGCTGAGGTCTATTAGTTAGGAAGTCCACAAAAACTAGTTTCTTAAAGCACCCCGAGTGCAACAGGGCAGAAATCATTCAGACACTCTGAAAATGAATGCTTGGGCACTGGCAAGCCATACCTTACCTGACATACCTTATATATAGATATGCCATATTTAGAATATATTTCATATTTAGAGAATTATTTTTTTCTTAGACTTTTCAGACATATCATTAAAGAAGTGGATAGCAATTGCAAATGTAGCTTTCCAGCTGTTATAAAATTACAGGTATATCGCATTTTGAATCATCCAGATTCAGCACAGAAGCCAGAACAAGGGAGGTATAGCCCATTACTTCTGAGCAACCAGTAGACACTAATGAATTGGTTAACTATCCAGGGCAGTTTTCAGTTTCAAAATCCTGCTCTGCACTATTGTTTTAACTCCTCAGCTGTTTTCTCTGTCATTATTAAGCAAACATTTGAGAAGATTCTTAAAATATTTTAAAATTGAAATATATGTTGAGTGTTAAAACAAATAAGAAAGGAAAAACCAAAGTAAATCATGGCAGTATTATCGGTGCCAGAATGGGGCATGGTGACCATAATTGGACTGAATTTCACATGCAACAACAGGCCTGGCTAGAAAATTCCAGGCCTGATTTTACAGGACCTGCTTTGTTACTGTTGCATTTGTTCTCTTGTGCTGTGTTAACAGTTATCCTTTCTGTGACAAGCCTCTCTCCCCAGCTTTCCACACAGAGAATGAAACTCTCCCTGCATCAAACTCTTTATGAAAAAACTCCCATTTTTGCATGTGACCCTGAGTTGGTAAAAGTTTTGCTGCAGTCTGTCTGTCGGGCATCTAGGTGTAGCATAGAAGCTACCTTGAGACTATGTTCCCTAGTCTGTGCAAGAACGCTGAGACAAGCAAGAGATGATGAGTAAACTACCTGAGGACGTGGTGGATGGGTTGAGCACTGAGGAGCTGGAGTGTAAAATCTGCTATTGTGCTTACAATCTTTCCAGTCGGCGACCAAAAATGCTTAAGTGCTGCCATCGTTTGTGCTCCAAATGCCTGGCAAAAATCCTCAATATGGGTGAATCACCTCCGAACTCAGTGGTCTGCCCTTTCTGCCGCTATGTTACTGATCTTCCTGGAGAAGCCTGTGGAAGTCTACCAGATGACTACAACTTGTTGACTGTGCTGTCCATCCAAAACCAATACCTGAAGGGTAGCCAGAGTGAGATTTTGCTTACTCCCAGACGTTTAAATTCTCCAGTGGGTCACTCAGCATCGGCAACGCCTTCGTCTCTATGCTCCAACTACGTGGTCATCGCTATTATGGAATCACCACAGGAGTGTGCCATTTCAGCAGATCACCACTTCTCCAGCCTGGACTCCATGGCCTCGGTGACACGACGGTGCACAGTGTGGAACTGTATGATGCTGCTGTGTCATGCATTGGCCACAATTTTGGTGTGGGTCGTGGGACTGTTGTATTTCAGCTCTCTGCCAACAGGAGTCTACTTAATTATCATGAAGAAGACCACTCTGGGAGTTCTGATGATCAGTCTAGTGCCTGTCAGCCTGCTCATCATCATTATATATGGAATGTGCCGGTGTGTGTGCCATGAGTTTTGGGACTGTTTAAGACCACCTTAAGGATCAAAACAGGGATGTATTGTAAGTGATTGCAGCACTTTGTGGATGTACCAATGGACTTGACATGCTATTGAAAGCCTAAACTACTAAATAACTAAAGAGCCTACTATTTAAATCATATAAAATAAAGTTTTACTTTCAAATATAATTTCTAGCTATCAAAGTTTATCTCTAGATTCATGTATCTTTATACCACAATGCTTATGAACATGTTGATTACCTTTTTAATGGTTGTTGAATTATTTTACAACTCTGACAGCAGTTCTGGCTGTAATTTAAATGTCAGGTTTACTATAAATGCATGCTTTCTAATTGATAATTATTTCTAATGTAATAGCCAATAGATGAACTGTATATGAGATGCTCCATAATCTTAGACTTAATAATAAACTGATTCAAAAAGTATTTAAGAAAGTGCAGAATGTATTTAATTACACACTGCAATCTTTGTGCAAACAGTTGTGCTATAAGTAATCTTATAGCTTAGTTCTGTCACAAATAATCACAAAATAATCCATTTCACATGTTAATGGTTAACATATATATCCACATTATTTGATTATTATGAACAACTGTACAACTGCACATTCATACAGTTATCTAATCAGAAATTCCCAGGAGATCAGTAGCTTATAAAATATTTAAACTATCTGGTTCCAACATCCATGCAATGGTTAAAGTCACAAAGATCACATTTTCTCTTTATTCTGATGTTTGATGCGAACAACAACTGAATAGATATTGGCACGATAACGGCATGTATTTTGTTAAAAAAATAAATAAATACATGCATAATTTTAGCTAATTTTGTTACCACAGAGAAAATCTATTCATGCTGTGCACATTTTATTAAAAACAAATAGAACAGTTGGCTAATAATAAAAAAATAATAACAATAAAATGGAAAGAAATGACCTATGCCAATTCACAGTTTATGAACTGTATTTATTCAATTTATTTATTAAAAATGATTTATTTCTTACATATGTGTATTTTTTGTCTTCTCATCTTGTTATCTCTGTGTACTAGAAGCCTATGACACTAAAACAAATTCCTTGTATGCGCAAGCCTACTTGGCAATAAGAAGCCTTCTGATTCTGACTCTGATTCCAATTTAAGCATGGTAGTTTACAAATCAGTCCTTTGTAAGAGATATTATGTGACTAGACCTTTACCAAATTTAGTTGAATAACCCTCAAGCTTTAGGCTACTAATAAACTGGAAAATATAAACCCAACGCCCAATAAAATGCCATATCACTGTTGCTGGCATGCTGTGAATAGTTCACCACCCAAGTGATATCTGTTTGGGGCTCCCTGTCAGTTTAAAACAGGGTTACAGTGCACAAAGTTTCAAGAGAAAGAAGACATTTTGGGCTTCAGGTGTGAAATATTCCTGCTAAGCGCATCACAAATACATTGTTGTAGTCATATACATATGTGTAGTCATATAAATATGTGTTTGGGGCTCCCTGTCAGTTTAAAACAAGGTTGCAGTGCACAAAATTTCAAGAGAAAGAAGACATTTTGGGCTTCAGGTGTGAAATATTCCTGCTAAGAACATCACAAATACATTGTTGTAGTCATATGCATATGTGTTGTAAATGTCATCATCAATAACAATAAATCAATCTATTTCGGTTTATTGTGAATGAGATCAATTATAAAATAATAATCAAAGGCGTTCCTAAAATAGGTGATTGGCCTGTATTTCCATGTAAGTCCGTGTTATTACACAAAGCACACAGAGGACATGTTATTGATAGGCTGTGTGTGTCTGGGCATGCATCAACTCCTGGAGAAGTGTGACTGGACTCCGCATCAGCCAATCAGGTCGCTGCATTTCTCACCAACAACAAACAAAAGATCGGAATGAGAGCTCTGTCGTTGTCGCTGCATTATAGTTCTCAATCCGGTACATGTTGTCTTACAGACTGAGATTCATGGTGTTTGCCTTTGTTTTATCACCGTTGTGCATCGACTTTATAACAGCGAGGAGCTTCTCCGCTTCGCGACCCTAATCAACCAGGAGAGGTGTTTAAAGCTAAAGCGAGCTGCTAACCAAAAAAAACGACATAAAACAGAAATAGTTCGGATTTTGTTGTAGGTGACAGCAGACAGACCCAATCGCTGGAGTCTTCCAGAGAGCTGTCCAGCTAAAGATAGCTGGTTAGCTGTGAATATTAAAAGGAGGAATCCGATCGCGATGTCAGGACCGTCTTTAGGCTGCGGCTTTCTCATGTCGGTTGTTCACGGAGACTCGGCTCTAAACGAGCAGGAAAAAGAGCTCAACCAACGGCTTAGGCGCCTTTATCCAGCCGTCAACGAACAAGAAACACCACTGCCTAGATCCTGGAGCCCAAAGGACAAATTCAGCTACATCGGCCTGTCACAGAACAACCTGCGGGTGCATTATAAAGGTAATCAGACGATCAACAACAAAGCTAGCTGGCTAACTGTTTACGTAGCGACTGGCTAGTGCACTTATTAGCATTATACGAGCCGTGTAAGCAATTTCTGGGTTAGTATTGTTTAATAAATAGTTTTACTGCTTATTATTCTACAAAGGAGTCTGAATACAACAGATATCAGAATTAACCAGGGAGTAAATTTACCCTCTACGTGGTTGACAGCTTTGTCAAATTATGTCGTTTATTAAAAATGTAAGGAAATAGCTCCGAATATTTAGACACGGTGGTTTTATTGTAGGAAGATACGTTGTGGGTCGTGTTTATGCGATGAGTTGATGTTAAATTTATTTGATTACTACGACAGCGGCTAGTTTTCGACTTTTTTTTTTAAGTACTAACTAGCATTGTAGCTGTCTACGTTACGTTTCACACCTGTATTCGAACAAACCCCGCCTCTTGCGCTAGGATTCTGTAGCTCATTGGCTACGTTCGTGTGGATCATTTTTACTGAACCAATCGTAACGCAGGACTTTTCGAAAACGGGTTGGAGAAAATGGCGTCAGAGGTTTCTCACTGATATCCGGAAGTAGCATCTGGATAGATATGTATTTTTAGCTAATCTCGTTTGTAGTTTGTTAGCGAGGCCAAACATTAAAAGTGTGCACTTTCTCTGGGATAAAGAGTAACATGTAACAAATGAAAGTGTCAGATTTCGCTAACGGTGAATGCAAAGAATCATGTCGGATATGCTAAAGGTAGCAGGCTAAAGCTGCTAGGCTAATAACGTTAGCTCACTAAGGCCTGCTCGCTAATGCTGCTAATTCCTTTGGTAGTCATAAAGAAGCAGTCGTGAACATGGTGTTGGTGGACTTCTCTCTTCAGACGTGTTAGTTACACACTCTATCAATATTTTATATTACAATATTCACTTCCCATACACTCTATTAGGAACATTTGTATACTTTCTCATTTATGCATTTTTCTAATCAGCGAATCATGTGATAGCGTTGTGGTTAAGGTGTTAGATTACTGACCAGAAGGTCATGAGTTCGAATCCCAGGTCCACCAAGCTGCCACTGCTGGGCCCCTGAGCAAGGCCCTTAACCCTCACCTGCTCAGTTGTATAAAATGAGATGAAAAGTAATTGACTCTGGATAAAGGTGTCTGCTAAATGGGGCAGTGGTGGCTCAACTGGTTAAGGCTCCGGGTTGTTGTTTACTCATTGGTGTTCAAGGCAGCCAAGCTGTCACTGCTGGGCCCTTGAGTAAGGCCCTCAACCCTCCCTGCTCCAGGGGCGCTGTATCATAGCTGCCCCTGCACTCTGACCCCAACCTCCTCAGTTGGGGTATGTGAAGAAAAGAATTCCAATGTGCTGTAGTGTATATGTGGTGATAATAAAGGCTTGTATGTCTCTTCTATTCTATTCTAAATGACAAATGTAAATGTGGCAAAGCAGCACATTAAATAGGTCAAGAACTTCAGGTAATGTTCACACCAATCATCAAAATGAAGATTAAAATTCGATCACTGTGACTTTACCGGTAGCACAGACTGGTTTGCAGATTTCAGAAACTTCTGATCTGGGAATTTATACTGTATCCTCAAAGCCCTCCTTCCATATCAAGGTTTTAGTTAGTTTGTTTGTTTCTGCACCTTTCTGCATAAATTCTACAGACTGTTGTCCATGAAAATTCCAGGAGACCAGCAGTTTATGAAATACTCACACGTCCCCAGAATTCTTTGCCTGCACAATGGATTTTTATCCACACATTAATGTATACAGTATTCAACATTTCACTGTAATTGATCTAAGGCGCTTATTAAAAGAAAATCACTGGCCAGGCTAAAAATAAATTCAGATGCAAATTATATCACTGAGGATTTGTTTGTTTGCATTTTATTTGTATGGAGAACCTTTTTATGTTTACTTTAAGTGGAAATTCCTGTTGACTGTGGTTATAGAGGGAATTTAGATTAGATTAGGTGATTAGACATGGCTTCTTAGTTTCCTTCAGATTTGTTTACAGTGTTTTTGTAATATTGATGGGTTACAGGAAAAATATAATCCTGGGCCACATTAACTATGTTTATATCGAAATGTTTGTGAGGTGCTTAGTGATTCGGTGGTTGCTGTTGTGCTTTAGAAATACCTGTGAATGTGGGATATGCTCATGTTACAGGGGCGAGAAGATATTTTAGTGATAACGGTCAGGTTTTACTACTAGTTCCTGAATAAAACAAAAGAACGAGAGCTTACATTCTCAATAACTATCTTCCATTGACGTTATATTAATTATATTAATGGGGGAAAAACCCCCAAACAAATTCGGACCCAAAGTTCCAGAAAACAGTGCAGCTATGCGACAGTTGCTGAGTTACAGCAGAGAAACAGATGGTTAGTGATCTACAAGATAACCGGGCGACTGCATTGACGGTAGTACAGATAAAGAAATGAGAGTGCTGGTCAAACTAGATTAAGCACCTTGTTGCCTCTTTTAGGGGGAAAGTAGCCAATGCAAGCTCAGAAAGTTGCTTGAATTTGTGAGATAACATTCTAAACAAATTAGCATATGCTTTGAATTGCTGATGACATTTGAATATCAAAACAGCGCATGAAGTAGGAAGATTCTCTGAAGACACACAGAGTAGAATTTCAGGATGGAAAATAATAGATTAAAGCCTAACATTTCTCCTAGATACAAGTCGTCTTTGGTAACGGAACCATCATTTACGCCACACCAACTATTTTTTCAAAATAATATTTAAAACCATGTAGTTTTCTATGAGAATGCAGACAGAAAGAAGATTGTAAAATATGGGGGGAAGTCGTGGACTAATGGTTAGAGAGTCTGACTCCTAACCCTAAGGTTGTGGGTTCGAGTCTTGGGCCGGCCACGACCGAGGTGCCCTTGAGTAAGGCACCGACCCCCCCAACTGCTCCCCAGGTGCCGCAGCATAAATGGCTGCCCACTGCTCCGGGTGTGTGTTCATGGTGTGTGTGTTCACTGCTGTGTGTGTGCACTTTGGATATGTTAAACGCAGAGAACGAATTCTCAGTATGGGTCACCTTACTTAGCTGTATGTCACATCACTTTTCACTAATTTATCAAACACAAACTTGTTTACTCGTCCATAACCAATGGGAGAAAAATACATGTAAACAGTTTTGAGAGTACAAGAAGTTTAGAAATATTTATGAATCGTGCAGTTGGGAACTTGTGTTTTACGGCCGTCCGTGCAATCGTACAGATTTGGCTGAATGGTAGATTCAACACGCAGTGTAATCATTTTACCAATCTGTTGTCTAATGTCTACATGACTAACATTTTAACTGCTTATCCTCAGCTGCCCAGAAGTGTTTAAACGTTTAAAAGTTTTGTGGTTTGTCACAATTTTTGTTTGGTTTATGTAGGAACGTTACTGTGACACACATGCGCTCTCCTTACATTTACTCCCCTTGTTTTACATTGGAATCCATTCCCCTTGGGTTTGATTTGTATTTTTGTCTTTTTTTTTTTTTTTAGGTCATGGAAAGACACCCAAGGATGCAGCATCTGTTCGTGCGACTCATCCTATTCCAGCTGCCTGTGGGGTCTATTACTTTGAGGTGAAAATTATCAGTAAAGGACGAGATGGGTAAGTCTAAAGGATTTAGAATAAGCATTTTTTTTATTTTTATTTAGTGTAATCCATATGATTTCATATAAACACAAATCAGAATCAGAATGAGCTTTATTGCCAAAAATGCTTGTGCATACAAGGAATTAGTTTGTGTCATATGCTTCCAGGAACAAAGAGACAATAACCTGAATGTATTTCACTCTCTCTCCTACCAGATACATGGGGATTGGTCTTTCTGCTCAGGGCGTGAACATGAACAGACTTCCAGGTAAAACGGACGAGTAGGATATTTAATTAGACTGAATGAGACGGTTGTCAGTGTCCGACTGATACACTGAAGACGTTGTTTTTAAGTGAAAAATGTTAAAAGTGAATCAAAGTTCATGAAAAAGTAGGAAGTAGGAGTTTCGGTCTTGATTTTTTTTTCCAGTCTTGCTTGATTCAGACTTAAAACAATTCACACCATGTAATCTTGTGTAGACGTGACCACCAATATTTAGTGCATCAGCTGGTAGAATAGGTACCGAGTCTTTATGGATCTATATCCCTATATAGATTAAAAGTGTTATGTTGAGAAATGTTAACGATCACTTATTCCAATGACTAT